>NC_040011.1:24217328-24282118 GCF_000972845.2 Larimichthys crocea
AAGCCAGTGGTTTAGGTCACAGATTGCGACCAACTGAGGGGGGGGGGGGGGGGGGGGGGGGGGGGGGGGGGTTGTCAATTCTGGTCTATTGTAAAAAAAAATAATAATAATATAATTAGGTGGAATTTATGTCAGTGGTAATCATGATTTGGAGCATAATAATTAATTTGTAAGATATTTAATCAATTAAAAAAAATGATAATTCTATTAGGTGATACAACATAAAAACATGATGCACAGACTTCAGCTTTTGAAATGATGCATCTTTCTGTTCTGTTTCTATTTTAGTAGAAAAAATCGACTAATTGCAAAAATAATCGATAGATTAGTCGACAACCAAATAATCATCAGTTTCTGGCTGTTTGGGGCCCCATTTGAGGGAGAGATTCCTCACTTTTTCAGATGATCTGTGGTGATGATTTAAAGAGGGAAACAGGCTTCAGTACAGATGCAGCATGTTCTGAAAAACTCATAATGGTAAACTTTGAAAAACAAGGTGACATAACATAAATATGCTGTCCTCCACCATCCAATCAACCATTCAATAAAAAATAAACAACTTGCTTAAATAAATAAAAACAATGGATTTACATGTACACTAGAACCCCTTCAGCCACCATTTTGGATCTGTTACTGTGATTGTGGTATGTTAAACCACTGCACCAGATCAACAGTAATCAGTGAAAGCTATTACTGTCTATCTACTCTATCTATCTATCTATCTATCTATCGAGATAGATAGATAGATAGTAGATAGATAGATAGATAGATAGATAGATAGATAGATAGATAATAGATAGATAGATAGATAGACAGACGGATACTTTATTGATCCCGAGGGAAATTCAAGAAATCTTACACACACTGGACCTTTAAGTAATAATACTAGTTATCAAAGTTGAGTATAAGCATATTCAAACCAACATACTCTAATAAAAAAGTACTGGAATATTAGTTAGACTACTGTAAAGATGCTGAAAACATTTGCAACAGACAAATTTGTGTTTATCAAGCACATATCAAGCGATATTCATTAAAAAGAGATATTAATGAATAAAAATAAAGTACAAGACATCTCTGGTCTGTCATAGTGCTTGAATGAGGAGGGCTGGCGTTGATTGACAGGTACATAATGCAATAGGGGACTGGCTTCTGTTTTCACTGTCCAAAAAGGGTGTGGATCGGCGATGATACAAAAATAGTCGCGGTTGTAAAATACATTTCATCGGTTTAAAATCGCCTCAGACAGACAGCTCCTCAACCAATGGAGCGGGATCAAGAGCGCCTGTTTGATTTATCAGCCAATAGGAGCGAATGGAATTTCTAATAGGCGGGGCTACAACATATCCGTGCCAAGTAGTGCCGTTTGTGAGCTCCTCAACAGATGGCGGCGGCGCGGGGATACATCCAGCACGTATCCGTCGGGGTGGAGACACTGATGGGGCAGTCCGGGTCAGCGGCCAGAGCTGGTTGTCTTGTGAGGAGCGCGGACAAGGCTGCTCAGTCTGACCTCATTGAGAATTTCTCGCCTACACTCTGGATTTTTCTTTTCTTTTTTTTACCTCGGTTTCCTGCTGAGGCCGCAGAAGCCTCGGGCTAGATTTGGCTTACACGTCGAACCGGGTGCGGGAAGACGTCTGTGGGCTTGTTCGGGGAAAGTCTCTTGAAATGTATTTTCCAGGATTTGGTGGTTTGTGGTCGTAACGTATTATATTTTGTAGAGTCAGTGGTGTTTTACACGAGAGCAAAAAGTGACATTTAAAAACAAAAAAGAAAAGTTAACGACACGAGCTAACTAGTTAGCTATACCGCTAGCGGCGGAAATGTTGAATGAATGAAAGTGGCGACGAGCTGCATTTTAACCGCTTGTTAAAACGTCGGTTAATACATAAACCACATTTGTTTTGTAACTACGGGGTGAGCCTGCCTGGCCGTTTCTTCTTCTGACTGTCAACACTACATAGCTAACCCACAAATGGACAGGAATGGCGGCTCCCGGGAGTTGCTGGTGGACAGCGGCGATTTAGCACGGAGAGCTAGCGCTGTGCTAACACTGCTATAGCCCGGTAATGTTTATGAGGCTGGGGGCAGCTAACTCGAGCTAGCCGCCGATATATGCACTACTTGGACTCGGCTGCTGCTGAGATAGTGTGAGGAAGCTTTCTTTTTTCTTTCTTTCTTTTTTTTTTTTTGGTGGGAGGGAATGGGGAATACGGTGACCTGCTGCGTCTCTCCCGAGTCCAGCCCCAAACTCCCCTCGAGACAGCCGGCGGAGCGGCTGGAGGAGTTCCAGACCGCACCGAAGTGAGCGACGACAACACCGTGCCCTACCTGCAGCACATCAGCGACAGAGAGGTCCCCGATGGTGGGTGTCACCTGCTCCTCGAACACCTGATGATGATGTTCATAGCTGTTCTTTCAGTGTTAGATCCTTGAAGGGTCACACCCATGTTGTTTGTTCACAGGGAGGGAGAGATGACTCCCAAACACAGACTGATGAGCAAATATCACCACGTACAGTATCAGCATGAGAGGGCCCTCCACATAATATGACTCAAACAGGGTTAATCTTTAGAGTCGATGATCTGCTGTCTCCCAACTGCAGGAACATCAGACGCGATCAGTCCTGAGCTGCTGCCAGCATAGCACTGATGATGGTGGCATTCTTGGCTCCTTCAGATGGGGCACTGCATCATGTGTGATGACACCGGCGTCACGTTTCCAAGATGCCAGACGTTAACGATGAAAACAAGCCGCCCTCGTCTCCTCTCTGAGCCACGTTAGTGCTCAGAAATGAGCAATAAAAACAAGCCCTCCGTACTTATTGTCATGTTTTACTGGCCTCTTCGAGCGGGAGCAAATAAAGTGAGAAAGAGAGTGGAGACTGTGCTTTAGTCAGAATGAGCTTATTATGTACTCGGTTACATTCATTTGGCATCACTGTTAGACAAACGGTAGTGTGGATGAGGGTTGGCGAACAGGCCGTGTTTTCTCTCTCGCCCTCGCCGTGATACAGACCCCTGACGGAGAGAGGCATCTCAGTATTTCTCAGCATGTACGTCGCCACTCCTCGTCCACTCCGACACATGCGTGGTGTTCATTCCGCTCATGCTGCTGTGGACAGTAGTGCCCGAGTGCAGTTTGGAGGAGAGCAGCTGTTGGGAGGGCGAGGGTCAGAAATCCGTCCAACAGTCCTTCCTGCATTCCTCGTGTCTCTTCTAGCTGTCCGCACTTCGCGAATGCCGCCGTTGTGTAATCCCCCTGTCCTTTATGTAACGTGCCGTCTGCACAGAGCATTACACACTTGTGTAGAGCCATTGCTGATACAGAAGCTGCCAAGAAGTCTTGAGTATCAACTAATCCCACGTGTCTCTGGTAGAGTCGCAGTGTCTCATTTTTATGGATTAGTTTGCTTCAATGTTCAGTGAAGTAACAGGATAAAACCCACGTACTCGGAGTGTTTCTTTGAAATGAATCAGTCATTCTGGGAGTTGAAGTCCACAGGTTAACACTTGTGTATCTTGCGTCTTGTTCAGTGTCAACAGTCGGATCCACAATACAATCGATTGATTGATATCTTCCCTATAAAGAGCAGTGTGCGGAATTTAGTGGCATCTCATGGTTTTTTCTGCTGATTGTGGCCCCCTCACCCTCTCCACCCTAGTGTGACGGAGAAGCGTGACGCACACAAAACCTTGAAGAGCCCGACTCAAGCCAGAGTTTAGTTTTCTGGGCCACTGTACGCACTCAGTGCTTCAACACAAGAGGACCCCAACGTCCGTAGAGATATTAAAAACACAATGATGACTATTTTCATGCATCATATTCTATTTCTATCATAATCTGAATATAGAGCCATCCAAATCTGACACACTGGACCTTTTTAATGCTCTATCATATCTGTGCTGCAGCCACCTTCACTGCTTGCTCTGTTCATCTTGTCGTTAAGAGTGATTTACAATATTTTTTTCATAATAACAATCAAGTGGATCGTGCTGTTATGCACATTATATTTGTGTGAGTTTGATCGATGTGTCTGCTAATGGCTTCCTGTTTTCTCCTTTTGTTATTCATCACTGCGAGCAGAGAGAGAGACGAGCGGCACACAAAGTGCCTCTGTTACTTTACAAACTCAGCACTTAACGCTGTGCACTTTTCTATTTCTCAGAACTGGCCCCGGAGTCTAACCGTCGGACCACGCCCGAGCCAGCCACCATCTTCCTCAGCAAGTCCCAGGACGACGGTGAGCAATCCTGATCTCACACACACACGCACACACACCTGTATCACGTGATTTACTGTTAAATGTTAAGAGGGCTGTGTTTTTACAGTCGCTCTAATCCTGATAGTGCCACTGAAACATTTCAAGTGGAACGTTCTGTTTGATTGTGACACGATGCCATGCGGTGTGTTCTAAAACTGATTCCCGCCTCTCTGTTCCTTCACAGTACGAGACAAGAGGAAAAGCAACCACATAAATCATATCAGCCACGTAAGTGTCAAAACTCTTGAAGGCAGCTTGTCCACAAAGTTTCTGATATTTTGTGTTTTGATATAAGCGATAACACACAAGCACGTGTGCTTTGCCGCATCGGCACGACAGCATGCCACGCGTCACAGTGCACATTCTAAATGTCTAGTTGACCAATCAGATTGCTTGTTGTTACTTGAATATGTTTATATTTGCCCATTTTTGTTTGTATCCAGATGTCACGCACGTATTTGGTGTTAATCCTGATTTGTATTGCTGTCGGGTGTGTGAAAAAACGCCCAACAATGGAAGCTGTTCACGACGCCCGGTAATCGGATAAGGCTAGCACCTCACGTTTAAAGACAAGGCTGAACAAAAAACCTTAATCTGACGGACGGCAAAACTGATAAGAAAATATTTGTCTTTGTTTTGCCCTCTTTACCAGAGTAATCAGCTTAGAACAGCCTCATGGCCACACAGAGTTAGCAGGTAGTTTTGTCTCGCTCTGGCACAGGAAGCGTGACCTCCCCATATTTTTAATCCTACCTATAAAAGCTGTGATTGACACAGTTCAAACTGTGGACACAGCTGTCCATGAGCGGACCATTCAGACAATTGGGAACCAGTCTAAATAAAGCTGTCCACAGTGAATCCGGCTTCCTCAGTCAGTCTCAAGACTCTGATTTCATGGTCTCAGGTGTCTCCTGTCCACTGTCAAAGAAATACAGCTCCTGTTCCACAATCTTCATAGACGACAACACCGTTCAGCCCAGCCAAACTCAAAAGCACAATCAAATGGTGAGAGAACACAACACACACACCACACGCGCTGCTGCGTTGTCCACAAAGTGAGTGCATTTCACACGAGAAAATCCTGTTGCATCACAGCGTGGTAATCCTGTAGTAACGCTCCATGGATGGATGATTAAAAGATGTTCTCACGCCTAATTAACAGTCCTCTGTGATGACGTTATTTAAGTGAATCTGGAAACCACATTTCATCCGTTATATCTCAATGTGTTTAAATGTGTTGATGTAACATAACACACCACACACACACACACATTTAGCTGAGCTCAAGTAGAAAAGACGCCGTCGCTGCCGTTCTCTCTCTGACTCTAGAAGTTGTACGCACAAAAACTAACCACAATATTTTGTCCTCTCCCAATGTTTCTGTGTGTCTCCAGTGTCACGTTAGCAATATACTACCACATCAAACAGGTAGTGTTACACTTTTAATAGATCTAATTCGCATGTGCAAAATGATGTTGCTAAAGCTGCCGTGCGTGTGAAGTGCTGAAGATGTATTAGTGTTTCTTTAGGGACTCAGACAAGTCACTGGACATCTTTGAGTGAGAAGTTGCACCCTTTATCAGTGAGTATGTTCTGAAGATTTCCACAATATCAGTAAGGGTACATTCAGATGAATGAGGGTTCTTTTTGTGTTGAACATAACCGCTGTGAAATAACTTTTTATTCCATCTATTAACCGGCTTTATCGATGCCGGGGCTCGCTCACTCTCATTAATGTCGTGTGTGTCTCGACCACATCAAGTTAAACTTCTTTGTGAGGTCAGATTTAGAAGGCGGTTGGAAAAACACAACAGGTAATCAGAGTTTAGTCTCAGTTTTTTAGAGACATTTCAGGCTGACTGTGGAGGTTTTGACTGATCTGCTCATCTGATCTGTCCGTCGCATTTTAAATTGAATCTGGCTCGACATCTCTGTGCTGCTAAATTCTTGACACCTCTCTAAATGAATGGGGAAAAACCTGAGTTTTCCTGTCAGAGTCGTCTGAATGTGGCACCGTCAGAGAATCTTAGAGATCTAGGCTATTTTAATGGTCCTTCAGCCTAAGTTGGCTCATTTCAGTCTGCTGTAAAGAAGAAGAACAGTAATGTTACAAATACGGATTTTTTTTTTTTGTGTGTGTGTGTTCTGTCACAGCAGACGACCAAAAACAGCTATTTACACTGCAACCTGAGCTGATGTACACCTTATGGCCGGGCTAAAAGGTAACGGATAGTGCTCCTCTGTTAACATACACCGTGAGATGGTCACAGGGTCTCTGTTCCGGCAACTATCAAACGTACAAAAGAGTTAGTGGAGAAATTCCCCCACCACCACTGTTTGAGTTCCAGCAGGATAAACAGAGACACTAGATCAACATGGACGTTTTGTTTTATCAGCAGCATCACATGTAGTTTTTCAATTAGAAAATCCATATGTTTTTTCAAGGGCACGATGGGGCCAGTTCAAAAGGGAAACATGCCAAACTGGGCCGTGTGGCTAGTTAAATTTTCAGAAGGGGGCATTACGGGCCACACGCTGGGGCCATCCATGTTGATTGGCATGGATTAATTCCCATGTCCTGGACACGTAGATTAAGAGATGGGGTCTCTAGGTTTACTCCTCTGTACATGGTTGGTTTTTTTTTTTTTTTATTTTTTGCTTTTTTCGGATCAGCATGTGGTCAACTGGTTTTTCAGCTGGTATTGGTTACAGCAGTGTGGTCGTAGTAGAGGAGGCTAACTCTTTCTAATGGCTGAAGGAAAAAAAACACAAAAAGAACAACCGTCTTCCTCTGTCCCTCCCTTGTGGGTTTGTATAAAATGGTTTCACTCAGCTGGTAGACTTGTAATAATTGAGGACTCTCGTTGCGCACAGTGAAGTTTGGGTTTACTGCCAGCCCCTCAGCATAGTTTTTGGAGGGCACTCCAACTTGGCAGATCCAAAGAGAGGCGGAGGGTTAAGAGGAAGTCGGGGGGACAAACCCAATATGTTTTTGACAAGTATATCTTTTTTTTTTCCCCTAAATGCAATGCCGATGACCTGCTTATATAACAGAATTTCCAAAATAAACATGAGATGTTTGAACCACGTGGTCCCGAAGGCGGGTCTTTTCTTCCCAGGGCATTGGAGCCATCATTTTCTTTTTATGTTGTTAGTATTCTACTGCAGCTCCTTTTACAAATATAAACTCAAAAAGTGAAAAACATTCTGATCCAGATGGTCACCACACTGACGTTTTGGCCACCATTTCCCCATTTATGAGGCAAAACACAGTTCATATTTACTTTACAAGGGCACAGCATGCCTTCACTGTTATTTAAAAATCTCCTCGACACGCTGGCGCGAGCATTGGTCAACATCTAATGTGACGGAATTGTTTGTGTGTCATCTGCTCATTTCGGAAAATTTGAGGGTTCCAGATTGACCGTGAAATTGGATTGCTGGCAGTGTCGTTTTCCTCCTGATAAATCCTGAGCTCCAGAAGCGGTCCTTGAACACACTTTTGGTTCAGAATAGTTACAAGGTTTGTATTCTGTTTCCATCTGGGAGAGTTTCTTCCATCTCTGTAACTACAGGGTTAAGTTCTGGCTGCTAAATATTAAAACGATATAATCGGATTACGCGCTACATGGAAACATTTTACTACAAACCTAATCAAGTACAATATAAAGTCATTTACACCGCTCAAAATCAACTTGGGAAAGCTCGAGGTGATATTTAAAGGCGAATGCAAGATAGAAATATTTATTAATCCCCGTAGGAAATTGTTTGTGTGTAGTTGTAATGTCCATGTTAGGGTGCGTCTCCAAACTGAGACCGAAAATAATTCCCCCGGGTGGGGTGGCATGGCTGATGATTAACCACGGTTGGGTTATATGCAGATTCAGATGAACTACAGAGGCTGATTGCACACATCACTATTGGAGATATTTAAACAATGAGCACGTTCAATGTCTACTTGGCTACTCGGATGCAGCAGGATGTCCTGTGTTTTGTTTTTTTAGTTCTGCATGTGTTCTCTTCTGTTAGACCAAAAATGATATGGTAAGTATGGGATGAGAACACAGGAACGAGTCCAAGGAGGGCGACCTATTGATTCAGAGCGTGCCAAATTAATTAGGTTCTAATTTGTTTTAGAATGGCTGAATCACTCCACCACGTGGACATGTACGATTTCTCTAAATGTGCATCAGGCAGATGTACATCCTGCTGAGTTTGTGGCCGAACGTGACTTTTAGTTCACTGTAAACCAGGCCCACATTTAAACTTTGGATTGTTTTCCATATTCCACTCGACTTGTTTTGTTGCTCCATTTTCCCTTTTTTTCTTTTTTAGAATCAAATGCCGTGGCAGATGAATATAAACCTGACTTTATATGTGTGTGTGTCCCTGTTACAGAGAGGGACCAGTTGCCACTGATGGGACTACCCGTGGCCCCAGTAAACTGATCTAGCCGCTTGGTCAGTAAAAAAAAAAAAAAAAAACAACAAAACTGCTTACCTGCAAAACAAAAGAACATCTCTCAGGGCTGCACCAGCCTCACTGCAGAACTGTGCCATGCGTCACCTGGTAAGTCTGTGTCCTCGATTTTCTAGCGGCCGTGGTGTAACACACTCACCAGTATATTGTAATGAAATTCTATTATGTGTTGGAGTCCTGGAAACTCAACAGGAGTTAAACACAGGTTTATTTGATGGCAAACGTGTAGAGATAAAAAACTTAATAAAAGTTTTTTTTTATTTTTGTTTATTTTACGTTATGTCAGGTAAAGACTTTGAAACTACAAGTGTAAAAGTCCGAGTATGGAGGTTTGGTAGTACTGTGGTATTGCCATAAGTGGTTCACCAGAGGGGCAAGTAAGAGTAGTTGTACACAAACAGTAAACTCTAAAATAACACACCTGACACTTGAAAGGGTAAAGTGTCTGTGTCATGATCACACAATTTAGAGGAGTAAAAAGCATTTGAGGGACAGGAGGTGGATGGATTTCTTCCTGGTTTGCAATTAAAAAATTGATGCATACTGAACAAGATTTTGTGTTAGTATGTGTGATTGAAAGACCAAGTTTGCTTGTTAGATTAGTTGGCCAGCAACTTTGATGTGCGAAGAAAGAACTAAAATGTGGTTCAAGAGCAAATGTTCTCAAAAATCCACTTGGACCCCAGTTAATAATCACCCAAGATCTTGTAGTTACTGGACTAAGTGTTGTTTCTATTACAAGAATAAAACACACCAAAGATGCACGTTATACAAAATTGTGGATTAGGGGATTATTGAGGGTTCAGCTGCCAAATCTTGGTCAGGTCGTTCCTAATTAAGGATTTGGACTGTCTAAACCTTCTTCTTCCGTTGAAGGTTATTTGGAACGCGCCTGCTGACTACGCCGAGCTGGATACGCCGCCCGCCAACTGGAAGCGTATTGTCCTGGGAAGCCAATCCTGGTTTGGCTTCCAAAGTCTGGGATGACCAGGCTGTTGGTGGAATGGTCGGACTACTGCCAGAGTCTTAAAGACATCCACTGTGGGGACATGTGAGTTTTGTTTCTTTTTATGAGAACACAGTAAACAAAATGAGGCGGCTGGAGAATTAAACAGATCACTGGTGCCCCTTAATTTAATTTATTTTTAGGAATTATTCTAGATGGATTATAGCACGAAGTCCTTTGGACTGATTGTTACTATTTGTGGAAAACATTAAAAATAGTAGGTAGTTTTGTGGGGGGAAAGAAAATTCCAATCAAACCTAGAGGAAGGTTTTTTTGTTAAAAAACGTCCCCAAGGAAGATCTTGTTACCAGGTACAAGGGAGAAATTCAGGGACACATTCTTGGGTTGAGACATCTTCGACGGACGTGGAATGGACACCCAGATGAGGGGGGAAACTGTGGTTCTCTCTCTCTGGCAGCGGAGAAAAAAAAGTAGTTCAGACCAGATACAGCTGGACCTCCGGAAAACCAAAACTGAATGCACAAACCTGGTTCTTTTGATTTTCAGCAAGTGACAAGTAATTGGTTGATGGTTACGATATATCATTTCATAACACTCCATGTAGAACAAAGCCGCGATATATCGAGTATATTCAATATATTCACCCAGCCCTAGGGAAGAAGGCACAGAAATGTTGGTTGAGTCTGGTCTCTGAAAGCTGTTTCAAACGTTGGGAAGTTTGGTGGGGTATTTCTGCGCTCCAAGCTTGAAGTAGTTCAAGTATCTTGACAAGAAGGCATGAGCTTGGCAGATTCCTTGTGCAGGGTGTCTTCTGCTCCAACCCTAACACAGAGATCCAACAAGAACTGGTGTCTGTTAAAATTTTTCATATCGTGCATCACTAGACAATATCAATAATAATTAATGTGTAATAATTAATGTGTGGATATTAAATAAGTACAAATCAGTGAATAGTAAACCTCCACTTCATGCCAGTGATAATCTGTGATTTGGAGCATAATAATTAATTTGTAAGATATTTAATCAATTAAAAAAAATGATAATTCTATTAGGTGATACAACATAAAAACATGATGCACAGACTTCAGCTTTTGAAATGATGCATCTTTCTGTTCTGTTTCTATTTTAGTAGAAAAAATCGACTAATTGCAAAAATAATCGATAGATTAGTCGACAACCAAAATAATCATCAGTTTCTGGCTGTTTGGGGCCCCTATTTTGAGGGAGAGATTCCTCACTTTTTCAGATGATCTGTGGTGATGATTTAAAGAGGGAAACAGGCTTCAGTACAGATGCAGCATGTTTCTGAAAAACTCATAATGGTAAACTTTGAAAAACAAGGTGACATAACATAAATATGCTGTCTCCACCAATCCAATCAACCATTCAATAAAAAATAAACAACTTGCTTAAATAAATAAAAATACAATGGATTTACATGTAACACTAGAACCCCTTCAGCACCATTTTGGATCTGTTTACTGTGATTGTGGTATGTATAACCACTGCACCAGATCAACAGTAATCAGTGAAAGCTATTATCTGTCTATCTATCTATCTATCTATCTATCTATCTATCTATCTAGATAGATAGATAGATAGATAGATAGATAGATAGATAGATAGATAGATAGACAGACGGATACTTTATTGATCCCGAGGGAAATTCAAGAAATCTTACACACTGGACCTTTAAGTTAATAATATACTAGTTATCAAAGTTGAGTATAAGCATATTCAAACCAACATACTCTAATAAAAAAGTACTGGAATATTAGTTAGACTACTGTAAAGATGCTGAAAACATTTGCAACAGACAAATTTGTGTTTATCAAGCACATATCAAGCGATATTTCATTAAAAAGAGATATTAATGAATAAAAATATGAAGTACAAGACATCTCTGGTCTGTCATAGTGCTTGAATGAGGAGGGCTGCGTTGATTGACAGGTACATAATGCAATAGGGGACTGGCTTCTGTTTTCACTGTCCAAAAAGGGTGTGGATCGGCGATGATACAAAAATAGTCGCGTTGTAAATACATTTCATCGGTTTAAATCGCCTCAGACAGACAGCTCCTTCAACCAATGAGCGGGATCAAGAGCGCCTTGTTTTGATTTATCAGCCAATAGGAGCGAATGGAATTTCTAAATAGGCGGGGCTACAACATATCCGTGCCAAGTAGTGCCGTTTGTGAGCTCCTCAACAGATGGCGGCGGCGGCGGGGAGTACATCCAGCACGTATCCGTCGGGGTGGAGACACTGATGGGGCAGTCCGGGTCAGCGGCCAGAGCTGGTTGTCTTGTGAGGAGCGCGGACAAGGCCTGCTCAGTCTGACCTCATTGAGAATTTCTCGCCTACACTCTTGGATTTTTCTTTTCTTTTTTTTACCTCGGTTTCCTGCTGGAGGCCGCAGAAGCCTCGGGCTAGATTTGGCTTACACGTCGAACCGGGTGCGGGAAGACGTCTGTGGGCTTGTTCGGGGAAAAGTCTCTTGAAATGTATTTTCCAGGATTTGGTGGTTTGTGGTCGTAACGTATTTATTTTGTAGAGTCAGTGGTGTTTTACACGAGAGCAAAAAGTGACATTTAAAAACAAAAAAGGAAAAGTTAACGACACGAGCTAACTAGTTAGCTATAGCGCTAGCGGCGGAAATGTTGAATGAATGAAGTGGCGACGAGCTGCATTTTAACCGCTTGTTAAAACGTCGGTTAATACATAAAACCACATTTGTTTTGTACTACGGGGTGAGCCTGCCTGGCCGGTTCTTCTTCTGACTGTCAACACTACATAGCTAACCCACAAATGGACAGGAATGCGGCTCCCGGGAGTTGCTGGTGGACAGCGGCGATTTAGCACGGAGAGCTAGCGCTGTGCTAACACCTGCTATAGCCCGGTAATGTTTATGAGGCTGGGGGCAGCTAACTCGAGCTAGCCGCCGATATATGCACTACTTGGACTCGGCTGCTGCTGAGATAGTGTGAGGAAGCTTTCTTTTTTCTTTCTTTCTTTTTTTTTTTTGGTGGGAGGGAATGGGGAATACGGTGACATGCTGCGTCTCTCCCGAGTCCAGCCCCAAACTCCCCTCGAGACAGCCGGCGGAGCGGCTGGAGGAGTTCCAGACCAGCACCGAAGTGAGCGACGACAACACCGTGCCCTACCTGCAGCACATCAGCGACAGAGAGGTCCCCGATGGTGGGTGTCCACCTGCTCCTCGACACACCTGATGATGATTTCATAGCTGTTCCTTTCAGTGTTAGATCCTTGAAGGGTCACACCCATGTTGTTTGTTCACAGGGAGGGAGAGATGACTCCCAAACACAGACTGATGAGCAAATATCACCACGTACAGTATCAGCATGAGAGGCCCCTCCACTAATATTGACTCAAACAGGGTTAATCTTTAGAGTCGATGATCTGCTGTCTCCCAACTGCAGGAACATCAGACGCGATCAGTCCTGAGCTGCTGCCAGCATAGCACTGATGATGGTGGCATTCTTGGCTCCCTTCAGATGGGCACTGCATCATGTTGATGACACCGGCGTCACGTTTACAAGATGCCAGACGTTAACGATGAAAACAAGCCGCCCTCGTCTCCTCTGAGCCACGTTAAGTGCTCAGAAATGAGCAATAAAAACAAGCCCTCCGTCTTTATTGTCATGTTTTACTGGCCTCTTCGAGCGGGGAGCAAATAAAGTAGAAAGAGAGTGGAGACTGTGCTTTAGTCAGAATGAGCTTATTATGTACTCGGTTACATTCATTTGGCATCACTGTTAGACAAACGGTAGTGTGGATGAGGGTTGGCGAACAGGCCGTGTTTTCTCCCTCTCGCCCTCGCCGTGATACAGACCCCTGACGGAGAGAGGCATCTCAGATATTTCTCAGCAATGTACGTCGCCACTCCTCGTCCACTCCGACACATGCGTGGTGTTCATTCCGCTCATGCTGCTGTGGACAGTAGTGCCCGAGTGCAGTTTGGAGGAGAGCAGCTGTTGGCAGAGGGCGAGGGTCAGAATCCGTCCAACAGTCCTTCCTGCATTCCTCGTGTCTCTTCTAGCTGTCCGCACTTCGCGAATGCCGCCGTTGTGTAATCCCCCTGTCCTTTATGTAACGTGCCGTCTGCACAGAGCATACACACTTGTGTATGAGCCATTGCCTGATACAGAAGCTGCCAAGAAGTCTTGAGTATCAACTAATCCCACGTGTCTCTGGTAGATCGTCAGTGTCTCATTTTTATGTGATTAGTTTGCTTCAATGTTCAGTGAAGTAACAGGATAAAACCCACGTACTCCGGAGTGTTTGCTTTGAAATGAATCAGTCTCACTGGGAGTTGAAGTCCACAGGTTAACACTTGTGTATCTTGCGTCTTGTTCGGTGTCAACAGTCGGATCCACACATACAATCGATTGATTGATATCTTCCCTATAAAGAGCAGTGTGCAGAATTTAGTGGCATCTCGTGGTTTTTCTGCTGATTGTGGCCCCCTCACCCTCTCCACCCTAGTGTGACGGAGAAGCTGTGACGCACACAAAAACCTTGAAGAGCCCGATCTCAAGCCAGAGTTTAGTTTTCTGGGCCACTGTACGCACTCAGTGCTTCAACACAAGAGGACCCCAACGTCCGTAGAGATAATAAAAACACAATGATGACTATTTTCATGCATATCATATTCTATTTCTATCATAATCTGAATATAGAGCCATCCAAATCTGACACACAAATCTGCTCTATCATATCTGTACTGCAGCCACCTTCACTGCTTGCTCTGTTCATCTTGTCGTTAGTGATTTACATTATTTTTTTCATAATAACAATCAAGTGGATCGTGCTGTTATGCACATTATATTTGTGTGAGTTTGATCGATGTGTCTGCTAATGGCTTCCTGTTTTCTCCTTTTGTATTCATCACTGCAGAGCAGAGAGAGAGACGAGCGGCACACAAAGTGCCTCTGTTACTTTACAAACTCAGCACTTAACGCTGTGCACTTTTCTATTTCCTCAGAACTGGCCCCGGAGTCTAACCCGTCGGACCACGCCCGAGCCAGCACCATCTTCCTCAGCAAGTCCCAGACAGACGGTGAGCAATCCTGATCTCACGCACACACACCTGTATCACATGATTTACTGTTAAATATTAAGAGGGCTGTGTTTTTACAGTCGCTGTAATCCTGATAGCGCCACTGAAACATTTCAAGTGGAACATTCTGTTTGATTGTGACACGATGCCGTGTGGTGTGTTCTAACACTGATTCCCGCCTCTCTGTTCCTTCACAGTACGAGACAAGAGGAAAAGCAACCACATAAATCATATCAGCCACGTAAGTGTCAAAACTCTTGAAGGCAGCTTGTCCAACAATGTTTCTGATATTTTGTGTTTTGATATAAGCGATAACACACAAGCACGTGTGCTTTGCCGTCATCGGCACGACAGCATGCCACGCTTCACAGTGCACATTCTAAATGTCTAGTTGACCAATCAGATTGCTTGTTGTATAATTGAATATGTTTTATATTTGCACATTTTTTGTATCGTATCCAGAATGTCACGCACGTATTTGGTGTTAATCCTGATTTGTATTGCTGTCGGGTGTGAAAAAAGCCCAACAATGGAAGCTGTTCACGACGCCCGGTAATCGGATAAGGCTAGCACCTCACGTTAAAGACGAGGCTGAAACAGAAAACCTTAATCTGACGGACGGCAAAACTGATAAGAAAATATTTGTCTTTGTTTTGCCTCTTTTACCAGAGTAATCAGCTTAGAACAGCCTCATGGCCACACAGAGTTAGCAGGTAGTTTGTCTCGCTCTGGCACAGGAAGCGTGACCTCCCCATTATTTTTAATCCTACCTATAAAGCTGTGATTGACACAGTTCAAACTGTGGACACAGCTGTCCATGAGCGACCATTCAGACAATTGGAACCAGTCTAAATAAAGCTGTCAACAGTGAATCCGGCTCCTCAGTCAGTTCAAGACTCTGATTTCATGTCTCAGGTGTCTCCTGGTCCACTGTCAAAGAAATACAGCTCCTGTTCCACAATCTTCATAGACGACAACACCGTCAGCCAGCCAAACCTCAAAAGCACAATCAAATGGTGAGAGAACACACACACACACACACACACACACACACACACGCTGCTGCGTTGTCCAAAAGTGAGTCATTTCACACGAGAAAATCCTGTTGCATCACAGCGTGGTAATCCTGTAGTAACGCTCCATGGATGGATGATTAAAACAGATGTTCTCACGCCTAATTAACAGTCCTCTGTGATGACGTTATTTAAGTGAATCTGGAAACCACATTTCATCCGTATTATCTCAATGTGTTTAAATGTGTTGATGTAACATAACACACACACACACACACACACATTTAGCTGAGCTCAAGTAGAAAAGACGCCGTCTGTCTGCCTTTCTCTCTCTGACTCTGAAGTTGTACGCACAAAAACTAACCCACAATATTTGTCCTCTCCCCAATGTTTCTGTGTGTCTCCAGTGTCACGTTAGCAATATACTACCACATCAAAAACAGGTAGGTGTACACTTTTAATATGATCTAATGTCGCATGTGCAAAATGATGTTGCTAAAGCTGCCGTGCGTGTGAAGTGCTGACAGATGTATTATGTGTTCTTTAGGGACTCAGACAAGTCACTGGACATCTTTGATGAGAAGTTGCACCCTTTATCAGTGAGTATGTTCATGAGATTTCCACAATATCAGTAAGGGTACATTCAGATGAATGAGGGTCTTTTTGTGTTGAACATAACCGCTGTGAAATAACTTTTTATTCCATCTATTAACCGGCTTTATCGATGCCGGGGCTCGCTCACTCTCATTCACTGTCTGTGTGTCTCGACCACATCAAGTTAAACTTCTTTGTGAGTCAGATTTAGAAGGCGGTTCATGAAAAACACAACAGGTAATCAGAGTTTAGTCTCAGTTTTAGAGACATTTCAGGCTGACTGTGGAGGTTTGACTGATCTGCTCATCTGATCTGTGTCCGTCTGCATTTTAAATTGAATCTGGCTCGACATCTCTGTTGCTCTAAATTCTTGACACCTCTCTAAATGAATGGGGGAAAAAACCTGAGTTTTCCTGTCAGAGTCTGTCTGAATGTGGCCCGTCAGAGAATCTTAGAGATCTCAGGCTATTTTAATTGTCTTCAGCCTAAGTTGCTCATTTCAGTCTGCTGTAAAGAAGAAGCACAGTAATGTTACAAATACAGGGATTTTTTTTTTTTGTGTGTGTGTGTTTCTGTCACAGCAGACGACAAAAACAGCTATTACACTGCAACCTGAGCTGATGTACACACTTTATGGCCGTCTAAAGTAACGGAAGTGCTCCTCTGTTAACATTACACCGTAGATGGTCACAGTGTCTGTCTGACTACAAACGTATAAAAGAGTAGGAGAAACCCCACACCACTGTTGATGTCCAGCAGGATGACAGAGACACTAGATAACATGAGTTTGTTTATCAGCAGCATCACATGTAGTTTTCAATTAGAAAATCCATAATGTTCTTTCAAGGGCACGATGGCCAGTTCAAAGCGGAACATGCCAAACTGGCCGTGTGGCTAGTTAATTTTAGAAGGGGCATTACGGCCACACGCTGGGCCATCCATGTTGATTGGCCATGGATTAATTCCTGTCCTGTGACATGTGAAGATTAGAGATGGGGTCTAGTTTACTCCTCTGTACATGGTTGTTTTTTTTGTTTTTTTTAGATTTTTCAGCATTGGTCACTGGTTTTCAGCTGGTATTTGGTTACAGCAGTGTGGTCAGAGGAGCTAACTCTTTCTAATGGCTGAAAGAAAAACACAAAAAGGAACAAACCGTCCTCTCTCGTCCTCCCTTGTGGTCTTGTATAAATGGTTTCCACTCAGCTGTAGACTTGTAATAATGAGACTCTCATTGCGCAGTGAAGTTGGTTTACTGCCAGCCCCTCATAGCATAGTTTTTGGAGGGCCACTCCGAACTGCAGATCAAATAGAGGAGGAGGGTTAAGAGGAAAGTCTGGGACAAACCCAATATTGTTGTTGACAAGTATCTTTTTTTTTCCCCTAAATGTATGCCGATGACCTCTTATATAACAGATTTCCAAATAAACATGAGAGTTGACCACGTGGTCCAGAAGGCTTTGGTCTTTTCTTCCAGGCCATGATCCATCATTTTTCTTTTTATGTTTAGTTTCTACTGCAGCTGCCTTTACAAATAAACTCAAAAGTGAAACATTCTGATCACAGATTGGTCACCAAAGCATTTCCCCATTATGAGAAACACAGTTCATATTTATGTACAAGGCACAGCAGTGCCTTCACTGATTATTTAAATCTCTCGACACGCTGGCAGCATTGGTCAAAATCTAATGTGACTGAATGTTGTGTGTCATTCTGCTCATCGGAAATGAGGTCCAGATTAACCGTGAAATTGATTGGCAGTCGTCCTCCTGATAAATCCTGAGCTCCAGAGCGGTCTGAAAACATTTGTTTCAGAAGTTAAAAGTTTTATTCTGTTCACTCTGGAGAGTTTCTTCCATCCTGTAACTACAGCGTTAAGTTTTGCTGCTTAAATATTAACGATATCGGCATTACTGCGTACATGGAAACATTTTACTACAAACTCTAATCAGTAAAATAAATCATTACAACGCTCAAATCACTTGGAAAGCTCGAGGTGTAATTTAAAAGGCGATATGGCAGATATAAATACTTTATTAATCCCCGCAGGGAAATTGTTTGTGTAGTGTAATGTCCATGTAGGCGTGCGTCTCCAAATTAGACTAAATAATTCCCCCGGGTGGGTGGCATGCTGATGATTAACACGTTGGTTATATGCAGATTCAGATGAACTCAGAGCTGATGCACACATCACTATTGGAGATTTAAACAATGAGCTACGTCAATGTCCTACTGCTACCGGATGCAGCAGGATGTCCTGTTTTGTTTTTTTGACTGCATGTGTCTTCTTCTGTTAGACCAAATGATATGGTAGTATGAGGATGAGAACACAGGAAGAGTCCACAGGACGACCTTATTGATCAGAGCTGCAAATTAATTAGTTAATTTGTTAGAAGGCTGAGATCACTCACCCGTGGACATGTAGATTTTCTAAATGTGGCATCAGCAGATGTACATTCCTGCTGAGTTGGCCGACGTGACTTTTAGTTCACTGTAACAGCCACATTTATTGGATTGTTTCCATATTCCACTCGACTTGTTTGTGCTCCATTTCCTTTTTTTCAAGAATCAAATCCGTGCAGATGAATCTATAACCTGACATTTATATATGTGTGTGTGTCCTGTACAGAGAGAGCCAGTGCCAGATGACTACTCCCGTGTAGACCCAGAACACAAACTGATCTACCGCTTTGTCAGAACACTCTTCAGCGCTGCACAGCTCACTGCAGAATGTGCCATCGTCACTCTGGTAAGTCTGTTTCGATTTATAGCGCCGTGGTGTACACACTCACCAGTATATTGTAATGATAATTCTATTATTGTTGGAGTCCTGGGACTCAACAGGGAGTTAAACACAGGTTTATTTGACTGCAAACGGTAGGGAATAAAACTTAATAAAAGTTTTTATTTTATTTTTTATATGTTAGTCAAGTAAGACTTTGAAACTACAAGTGTAAAGTCGAGTATGAGGTTGGTAGTACTGTGGTATTGCCATAAAGTGGTCACCAGAGGGCAGTAAAGTGTAACAAACAGTAAACCTAATAACACACCTGACACTTGAAAGGTAAGTGTCTGTGTCATGATCACACACATTTAGAGATGATTAAAAAGCATTTGAGGACAGGAGTGGATGGATTCTTCCTGGTTGCATTAAAAATGATGCATACTGAACAGATTTGTGTTAGTAATGTGATGAAAGACCAACGTTCTGGCTTTGGTATATTAGTGGCCAGCAGTTTGATGTGCAGAAACAAAATGTGGTTCAAGACAAATGTTCTCAAAATATCCAGCTGACCCCAGTTAATATCACCCAGATCTTGTAGTTTACTGACTAACGTGTGTCCTATTACAAGAATAAAAACACACAAGATGCACTTTATACAAATGTGGATTAGGGGATTATTGAGGGTTCAGCTGCCAAAATCTTGTCAGTCCCTAATTAAGGATTTGACCATAACCCGTTCTTCTTCCTGAAGGTTTATTTGGAACGCCTGCTGACTTACGCCGAGCTGGATATCTGCCCCGCCAACTGGAAGCGTATTGTCCTGGGAGCCATCCTGTTGGCTTCCAAAGTCTGGGATGACCAGGCTGTGTGGAATGTCGACTACTGCCAGATTCTTAAAGACATCACTGTGGAGGACATGTGAGTTTGTTTCTTTTATGAGAACACAGTAAAAATGAGGAGGCTGGAGAATTAAACAGGATCACTGGTTTCATCTATTTATTTTAGACTTATTCTAGATGGATTATAGCACGAGTCTTTGGACTGATTGTTCTATTTGTGGTACATTAAATGTAGTAGTTTGTGGGAAAATTGATCAAACCTAGAGATGGTTTAAAAACTCCCAAGGAAGATCTGTACCATGTAGCAAGAGCAATTCAGACACATCTTGGGGAAGACATCTCCAGGAAGTGATGACACCCAGATGAGGGGAACTGTGTTCTCTCTCTGGCAGGAGAAAAAGTAGTTCAGACCAGATACAGCTGGACTCCGGAACCAAACTGAATGCACAAACACTGGTCTTTTGATTCAGCAAGTGACAAGTGGTTGATGGTTACGATATAGTCATTTCATACATCTCATGTAGAACAAGCCGCGATATATCGAGTATATTCAATATATCACCCACCCCTAGAAGAAGGTCACAGAAATGGTTTGAGTCTAAGGTCTCTGAAGCTGTTTCAAGTTGGGAAGTTGGGTTGGGAGTTTCTGCTCCAGCTGAAGTAGTTCAAGTATCTTGACAAGAGCATGAGCTTGCAGATTCTTGTGCAGGGTGTCTCTGCTCACCCTAAAGGAGATCCAACAAGAACTTCTGCTCCTTCATGTTGAAAGGGTACCAGTCCAGGTGGTTCTGTGTCTGCTCCTGGACCCTCCGCAAGGACACATTTTTATTGTTATTGTCCAGGTGGGAGGATCTCCAGAACACACTCAAGTGTTGTTGTCATGCATGTCTAGCGTGGCCTTGGGATTTCACAGGAAGTGCTGAAGGATGTGGTCAGGAAGGAGGACATCTGGACAAGCAGTCCAGATGCCACCAAGACCCAGACCCATTTTGGAATGATTGGATATGCAGTTGACACTGTCCCTACAGGTCCTTGAAATCCTTGTTTGTTTGGATTTAATATATTTTGGGCAAGAATGGAAGTCATCATGAGCTTACCAAAGTATTTCACAAGCATCCATCCATCCGTTTTCTTCCGCTTATCTGGGGTCGGGGCATAGTGGCAGCAGGTCTAGCAAAGTGTTCCAGGTGTCTTCCTCCCCAGCAACACATTCCAGCTCCTCCTGAGGGATCCCAGTGCTATGTAGTCCTTCCAACCTGAAGGAGCAGCGCCTCTACTCCGAGCTCCCTCCGGATGCCCAAGCTCCTCACTCTATCTCTGAGGCTGAGCCCTACAGAGGAAGCTCATTTCGGCCTCCTGTATCTGCAATCTTATTCTTTTAGTCACGACCCAAAGCTCAGGAACATAGGTGAGGGTTGGAACTTGGAGATGGACTGGAAAATCGAGAGAATCGCATCAATTGCCACATCAGTCTGCAGTACTGTAGACGCCGCGCTAACCCGCCGGTTCATCTCACACACTTCACAGACCATACCATAGAACGATCAGTGAGCAATAAACCAATGAAACATATGAAATCAATCAGTAGTACAAATTCAAGTATGTTCATTGATTTGTTGCAGCTGCTAGTTTTCGTCATTAAAAAAAACAACCTTAATCCATCAAATGATGCTGTGTTCTTTTGAATTTGTGGGAAGTGTTCCTGGAAAATCTGTGAAAACCCCTTCAATTTCTTTTGTTAAAAAGGGGTAGACTTGCCTTTGTCAGGCTTGTTTAATTATGATCAGGTCGTTGAACTAGAAATGGATCTTAAATTGGCTGACATTTCAAATTCATCCCTAAATTTGGGCGCCGCCTCCATCTTAACAAATATAACAGGGTTCTGGCAGAGCATGCTCGGCCCCCCTAATAAAAGAAATATAACAACAAAGATGCACTCAAAGCACACAGAGGAAGAGAAGTGCGGAGATAGATGGAAGCTGCAGCATCTCTGCTGTCGCTCGGGCTACAAGCCGGTGAAGAGGCCAGAGGCTGCACTTGGAGCACTCGGGCTTTATTTCCTACAATTGTGTGTGTGTGTGTGTGTGTGTGTGTGTGTGTGTGTGTGTTGGATTGAAAGTGCCTGCGAGCTTGGAAAGGTGCGTTCACTGCCTGCGTGTTCTCTTGTCTGCGAGCCCCCATGTCTGTCTGTCGATCTCCACTCATATACGTCTGACCTGCACTCTGTTCCTGTTTTCATAGCTGTCATTGAAGTGTCTTTGTTAGCCTGGTCAGGTCTGGATGGAGGGATAGGAAGAAGGGTAGAAAGAGAGAGAAACAGACAGAGACAGAGAGACATGCAGGGGAGGGTCTCAAGTGCTCTCACTGCTTCTACATAATGGCCCCGGCTCTCGCCCACTCCATTAGTTGCCCCGGGAGACCAGACATCACACACACACACTCGCACTCACTCTCACCACCTTCGCTGACCAACAAAGCATCCTAGATGCTGTCTCCTTGGCGACCACCTCCCTTAGCTTTCTCATGGCTGTGATGATGATGAGGAGAAAGGATGATGGAGGCTGTGATACATGTCTGATTACTATCGAGGTTGTGCGTGTGTAAGAGAGAGAGGTCTGTGGATTTCATCTGCATGAGCTGAAAGTTGAATAAATAACTGGTGTACAAGTTTGTACATCATACATTCCTGGTCATGCGTTTGGATTTTCAATAAAACTCAAACCTTTAACATTAGTACCCAGACTGTCCTTTGAATAACAGCATGTAGAAAATCTCAGAAATGCCAGTCAGATGTGCTATCCACTTCAGTTTTGTGAAGAAGTTGTTTGGAAGTTTTGACTGTCTTGAACAGTGTGTTATAATCCGCAGTGGTGTCGACTAAAGAAAGCTGTGACCTGCAGTGGAGAAGTTGAGTTGCTCCAACTTTTGGAAAAACAAAACAGAAACGCTGCCCGATGTCACACTGCAGCCACGAATCAGACAATCAGATCGGTCGAACCTCCACAGTCTGAAACAGAGGCTATCTAAACTCTCATACTCTACCTTTGTGTGTGTTCTGTCTTTATTTTAGTAGCAGCTTCTAAAATTTGAGTCCGACTCACAATTCACGCTGTGAAATAGAGACAGGAAGAAGTTTAGTTTGATGGTTTGAGAGATGTTGAATGCGAGCTTTGGTTGACAGACACAGGCAGTGAATAAGAGTAAAGGAGCGCTGGCCTTGACAAATCTGGTTAATCAGTGAGATAAAAAGTTATTTCCTGATTGTTTCACAGCGGTTATTTTCAACACAAATAGACACACCTACCTCACACACCGCCACACAACCTTGCGGCGATTCAAGTCCTAACCCTCAGGTATCTTTCCACCCTTCAGGAATGAGATGGAGCGCCACTTCCTGGAACTTCTCCAGTTCAATATCAACGTGCCAGCCAGTGTCTATGCCAAGTACTACTTTGATCTGCGGCAGCTGGCCGATGACAACAACCTCAACTTCCCTCTGGAGCCTCTCAACAACCAGCGCGCCCAGAAACTAGAGGTGAGCCGCCCTCCTCAGATTGTGATACACGCTATGGCTCTGTACTCTTGCAGTGACTGTGTTTGTTTGTCCACCCAGGCCATCTCAAGACTATGTGAGGACAAGTACAAGGACCTGAGTCGAGCAGCCATGAGACGGTCCTTCAGCGCAGACAACCTGATCGGTATACGACACTCCAACGCCGTGCTGTCGTAGGTCAGACCGCCACTGTCTGATTTCCAAAGTCCAGCTGGCCCACCGGCTCGTCACAGGGTCGACACAGCCACATCAGCCAGTATTCAGCCTCGAAATGCTGCAGTATGATGCACGGTGATTAGCATTACGGCTGTAGAGCTGCGTGATTGTCAAATTTAAACTTGAAATCCAGGGGTTTACCTAAAACTTCACCACACGACTATTGTTTTTATGAAACCCTTATTTATTTTGTACTTGTCCTTCCTATTTCCAGGACAAAGTGTTAGGTAGGAATTGATCTACTGCAGTTGTATCTGAGGTGTGGTCTTTGGAAAAATATTTCAAGTCCATTCAGCCTTTAAAAAATGCTGGTGATGCTATATTTTAGTTGTTGTCACCAAATCCCAGAAACAAAACCAAGAAGATATTAGTCTGTACTTGGCTGCCCCAAACCTCTACTGAAGAATATTTAATATGGGTCACATATTATTAAATCGCATAAACGGTGAAATTCATCTTCAGTAAGTTTCTCAAACAACTGTCGCTTTTATCAAAGAGGAGGAAATAGAGCCTTTGTTTGGGACTATTTTAAGCAGTGGCTGAATCCACATTTGGTGCTCCTAGTGAGTATTTACAGCAGCAAGAGTATGTGTGATGGACAAGTGTGTACTGTACACGACTACTACGGTGCATGTGTGTGTTGTAATGAAGGAACAGTGTGTCTCACTGACGTGTTTTTAATATGGAACAGGAAAAATCTAAATCAGCCAGACAACGCTCATTAGTCGGATCAGTTCATCGTTGGATTTGATCTTTTCGTGGGATTTGTTGACAGTAAGGAAATCAGAAATATTAGCAGACGTGTTCTTTTAAACGGGCACATCTCATGGAATGCAACAGCTGTTTCTTTTAAATTCGAGTTAATACCAACAGATCTATAATAAAGACGCTCTGAACTCTGTACTGGAGTTGGCTGAAGTTGTAGCTCCTGCGGAATCGGGAGAACCAACCCAAGATCACTTTCACTTTTCAGATACACGTCAGGAGACTTCACATTTTAGATCCTGGATCAGTATTGCCAGTTATGTTATTGTATTTGTGCCCTTGAAATTCTGCCATCCTGACCCGCGCCTCAGAGAAGCCGTCAGATCACCCCAGAAGCCCTCTCAACCAGAGCTTTTGAACAAACTACATAGATACTGAGGGGAAGAAGAGACTGATGGACACTCCCCTACTTTTTGCTTACTATGTAGGCTACTAGCTGTGAAATTTGTCTTTGTTTTTAATTGAAAGAAACATTTGCAGATGGAGTATTTTAAATAAACACTAATCATGTAACAAAGACATGTTGAATGTTGTGGTACATTTTGTTCGAAGTATGACCTGTTGGATGTTCATCTTCTGTCCTTGACTAAACAACCTCTTGAATGAGATGTATTAGTTTACATTATTTTCATGGTGCTAGCTTCCATTCATTATTTTGAAAAAATATTTTATGGTACAAGCTTTTCACCACTTCTCAGTCAGTTGTCAGTCGATCCTGCAAACAGGTATAGCTACATGTTTGCTTCATGAGCTGATGGTGTAGTACTCACTCAGCTTTGAGTTTTTTCAGGGCACAGTTGTAATGAAATGCTGTAGTTTTTTGTTTTTTTTAAATCACATTCACATGTAAACCTCTAAAAGTAGCTGCTTCCTGCAGGCCTGTCTAACTTAACTATTATACAGGTAGAAATCTGAGTGATGCTGCAGTCAACAGACCACAAGGAGCTTGTTTCCTATACAGACTGAACAAATGAGTCAGGTGGATGTAAACAGTGATATCTGTCACTTTCATTTAAAATAGTTTCTGTTTCTGTATCCTGGGGGATACAGACATTTAGCAGGTTGTAGGGGGGAGGGCCATTAAGTAATATCATGAAAAAGTTTTAGGGGGTACTAGTACCCAAGTCATGTGACTCCATGGCAGCATTCAAAACTAAACTGATACATTTATGTCAAACTCCAAAATGGCAGCCTACGTGGACACAGGCTATGAGGTAAGAGTTATTTTTCTTGTTAATTATGTTTTGGGGGGATTTGTTTTTGAAAATATTGTTCTTTAAGCATAATTTTATGTATTCTTGTTGAAAAATATCGAATTATATTTACACATCTTTGATAAACAGGCACTGAATGTCTGTATCCTGGGGGATACGTTGCCCAGATAGGGGTATAAAAACAGGCATAATCACTCAGATATACTTATGTTTTGAAGCCTATACTCTACAGATAATCAATAATATAAGGTGTTAAATATTGATTACACTTCATTTTACTCTTGAATGTTTATTCACAATTAATTCACCAGTGTGCATGTGTTTTCAGGGAATTTCTACCAGTACTTTCTATGGTACAAGAAAGAGAGTGGTGGCATCTGTTGTGTTACCACCTGATGGTTTATCTGATTCAGATGAGGGAACGAGTGAAGAAGATGAGGTAGATAAATTATATACAGAGGGCCAGAATCAGGACAGCAGCAGCAGTGACCAGCTCAGTGATAGCTCAAGTGATGAGGCAGAAGAGGGAGCAAACCACAGTAAAAGAGGGAAGATGTACAGGTAATGATTAGAGTCATATAGTGAATTGTTATGTAAGAGATCCAGTGATTTTGGTGCAGATATTGTATGTACAGAATCTGTCTGCAACAAAACATGATCTGTTGTATGGTCATGCGTGTTAGTCTCACTCGCACACAGACACACAGGAGTTTGTGTAAAATTACAAATGGTTTAGTGGTTTGTATTGGTGATTGGGGTAAGGGGGTGCCTGTTTTTTCACAGATTTTTTCTTTTTTCTTTTCAATAGGTGGAGAAAAATGAAATTTGAGCACCAGTGTACTGTTACACCGTGTTGCTTCACTACACCAGATGAGCTATCCACTCCACTAACATACTTCTCCAAATTCTTTGACAAGGATGTCTTTGAGACCATTGCTCACCAGACGAACTTGTACTCATGTCAGCTCATTGGAAGCAGCATCAACACTAATGCCTCTGAAATCAAAGGATTCATTGGAATTAAGTTGATCATGGGTGTAGTGAAAATGCCTGTAGTGGAAAACTACTGGGCAACAGATACTAGGTATGACAAAGTGGCAGATATCATGCCAGTCAAGAGGTTTAAATGTTTGTCCAGGATGCTCCACTTTCATGATAACACGAGCTCTGACTCCAGTGAAGATCGCCTGCTGAAAGTAAGGCCTGTACTTGACCACATGAGGGGGAAGTGTGTGAAAATTGAGAGTGAAAACCAATTCTCTATTGATAAAATGATGGTGCCATACAAAGGCAAAAAAGCTGGAAGTCTGCGGCAGTATCTACCCAGCAAACCCAAGAAATGGGGTTTCAAGTTCTTTGTGCGAGCTGGTGTGTCTGGCTTTGTGTATGACTTCATGGTTTACACAGGGAAGTCTACATTTAATGGTGCTAGTCCAGACAAAGAGTTTGGGTTAGGTGGAAATGTTGTTCTGCAGCTGTGCAGAACCATCAGAAACCCCTCCAACTGCGTTGTCTATTTTGACAACTTTTTCACATCCCTGAAATTGATAACTCATCTAAAGGAGTCTATGGGCCTCAGCAGTTTGGGTACCATTCGAAAGAACCGCTTGATGGGTTGTACATTGGAAGAAGATCGAGACCTCCTACGAAGAGGAAGAGGCAGCTTTGACTTTCGTGTAGACAACGATGCAAAGCTTGCTGTGGTCAAATGGGCAGACAACAAAAACGTCACCTTGGTGAGCTCCTGTGCTTTTGTCGACCCTGTTGGCCAAGTGAGACGCTAATCCAAAGAGGAAAAGAAGAAGATAAGTATGCCATGCCCGAAGATTGTAGCTGAGTACAACACTCACATGGGAGGAGTAGATTTAGCTGATATGATGAGTGCCCTGTATCGCACTCCAGCCAAGTCCCATCAATGGTACCTGGATTTTTTGGGGGGGATTATTGACATTGCTGTCAAAAATGCCTGGCTTCTCCATCATCGTGATGCAGCCCCACTGGGTCAGAAACATCAGTCTCTGAAGGACTTTAGGTTGGATGTTGCCAAAGGACTCATCTATCCTGAAAAGCAGAAAAGGGGCCGCCCCTCCAAAGGAAATGAAGACAACACACCACCAAGAGTAATCAAACAGCCAAAAGTCCCCAGGCCTGTGGATGATATGAGGTATGATGGGATTGACCACTTCCCTATCCTGTCAGTGAAAGGCCAATGCAGGATGTGCCAGGATGGACAGACCTCCATCATGTGTCAGGAGTGCAAAGTGAGGCTTTGCATTGTCACTGGCCAAAAACCTTGCAACTGTTTCCACAGCTTTCACTGCCAATAAGCTATTTCGAGATGTTTGCATAAGAACAGGAATAAGATGTTTGGTGTAATGATAGTAACTTGTTGTTTATTCAAAGCTAGATTTGTTTCCAGCGTTCAAAACATATGTGAATAACTTGTGTTCACTTTTTCTCCCACTTTTTTGAAACTTTGTATACAAGACATGAAAGAGAGTAGCTAATGAACTGTTTATAATATGTTTTACAATTTTACAAATGAAATATGTGAATAATTGGAAAATGGTAAATCTATACCCTAAACGGGCAATGTATCCTGGGAGATACAAACTGTAATATGGAAAATAAAGGTCATATTTAAAAAAAAAATCATGAAATTGTGTTATTTTAGCCTAGATACATTAGAAAATAGCAATTAATTATTTTTCCAAAATTTTTACATGTGCTTGCCCATTTAAGGGTTAATATCTCTGGCTGCATGAGGTCACTGTGCTGTAAATCAGTGAGGAGTTCTCCATGACAATACTTTGTGCTTCAACATGATTATTTGATTTGTTAGGTTAGGTCAACTGTTTAAACATTTCTTGATTTTTTTTTACCAGGTCATAACAGTAATAACTAATCTTTACCACGTACTCCTGACTCAGAAAACAACGGAATCAGAACCATTCGCAGCCACTAGGCTGCGAATGGTTCTGATTGATTTGTTACTATTTCATTTTTAGTGTCCACATTCTAAATGTATCAGACAGGCTCCATGACATTTACACTAGTTTTTCTCCAAACACAAAGTGTCATGTTGTCTGGTTGCTCTGTATTGTGGTCTGTGAGGATGTAATCAAGCAACCACCACCAGTCTGACATCAGGAAGCAGAGAAGCTGAGCCTCTATGAAGTGACTTTTTTTTTTTTTTAAGTTCCCTTAATGCTGCTCTGATTCTGGATATCACAGAATAAATGAACATTTGTATGGAATAACCTTCACTGTGTGGGGTAATTAGGCCCTGCAAAAATACCAATATACAAATACATAAATATACAGACTGCTCTGCACATCCTTATTCTTGCACAGCCTGAACAAGTCCTGTGCTGTCCAGTCTAGAAGTAAATACTGAAAACAGATAAACACACAGACGTACGTGACACGTGCACCAGACTCGAGATCAGCTCAGTTTTAATTCCACAATATGAATCAAAATCTACAATAGTTTTTTTTTTATATCCTTTGAGGAACTCTAGCAATATGAAGATTTACACTTAAACAAACAAACAAGCCTACATGTCAGTTTTTACCAACACTTACTGGCATTCATCACCTCGTCAGTCATACAATCACATTCACTCTCACAAATCAGCCTAATAAATTAGAGATATCGTCTAACGTGTGGACACACAGTAGTATCAATAACACAACTGGCCAACAACATGAAATGAAAATATCACAGACCATCACAGCAGAGAGGAGGAAGCAGAAAACAAAGAGCTTCATTTTCACCAGATCACAGACGTTTCGTACACTCAAGTGTCCTGATATAAGACGTTTCCTTTTTGTTTCGTTCAGTTTCAGGTCACATTCATTTAAAAACTCTAAAAGAGACTCTAAATGTGTCCTCTGTACGGAGAGAGCAGACGTTCCTTCAGTTTACGTCGTCCTAAAAACAGATGATTCACATGAGACCACAGATCCATGGTAAGATTTTCTTCCATAGAACTGATTCATAGTGTTTCATGAAACGGATTCACACACGTAAATAATGTGAATACAGCCAACTGTGATGAAATACAGCATCCAAAAGTGCTTCCTTACATTACAACGTTAATGTGCGTGTTTTGTCCACCTCAAATATTAAATTCACATTATCTCAACAATCATACAAAAGCAGCAAAATCAAAACATTTTGAAGATGGAAGCAGAAAATATTTAGTTTCATCTTATTTCAATTTAAAATGACTATTATTTAGTATCTTTAGGCTAAATAAGGAATCATTTAACCCAGTTTGAAGTGAAAATGGATTTTAATGCTGAACTAATCTGCTAATTATTTGTTTGACCAACAGTCCAAAATTCAAACAGATTCAAACATCTTCTCATGTCTCTAAAACTGAGAAAACCAGTTACCAGTTACATTTTTGCTTGAAACGGGAGGAAAACTGTTGCTGGTTAAATTCCTGTTGATCAGTTATCCAACTTATTACTTTAAAAAGACCCTAACACCATTTAGAGCCCATGGCATGAGGTTCACAGCAAAACTGTCCAGCTAGAAATTATAGAAATTATTTTTAAAAAATGAGAATACACAAGAAAAGAATACTCCAGTAGTAGATTTAACTGTAACCTCTGTGATATATCATTGAACTGAGGGTCTGTGGTCTAATGTGGATCTGTTGCGGTGTTGATATTTGAGAGTCCCTGATGTGAGCAGTTCCACTGTGAACCAGCAGGTGGGGGTAAAGGCCATGTTCACAACTAGTTCACTTTAGTGTGAAGCAACCTGACGGAGGTCAGAACAGTAACCAATGAAAAACTCATTTGATTCTCAGAGAGCACTTTGTAATCATACAGAACACACCAGATGTCACACTCAAACATCGGCATGAAATGGAACATTGAATGTACAAGTCTGTACAATTTCAACCAAGACGAGGTCTGTTTCTCTGGTGTCAAACGCTTAGCTTGTGGCAGTGGTTGGTTACGTACTAAACATATCACACTATACATCTAATTTTCTTCTTTTTACACAAAATGTACACTATGTACATAAATAAATATGTTGTTCTTCTCAGTGCTCAGGATAAGCAGGTAGGAAACCAAATGTCATGTTGACTGTTCAACTGTTTCAGATTGTTCATTGAAATATTCTCTGTTGGATTACCCACGTTGTTTTAATTTTTCCCTTTTTACACATTTAGAGTTGTGTCCTTTTGTGACAGCTGAATTTCACAAATGTCCACATTCACATCCCGGGTGTGAGGATCCTTTAGTTTATTATCCAGAGCTGTGACTGTACAGTCTACATCAGTCATCAGTAAACATGTCCCTGGGACACTCAGTTCATATATGAGATGGCACCGCTTTATGGTAGATCCCTGATGTCAGCCCAGTTCCAGTATGTCCAGTTAAAGCAGTACTGGCCTCACTATACATGGAGGGTGGAGCAGTGGCTTTCTGCAGCCAGCAGGGGCAGCATCGAGCCACAAACCTCCTCCAGGATTCCAAGGTTTTTCCTGACCAAATCCAGACTCCTGAGGTGATGCCCACCACTAAGCACATGAAGTACTTGAGCATGAAGATGGCGTAGTCCGGGCCCACACCTGAGCGCTGGCGCTCAGACGGGCAGGAGCAGGCCAAGGCTCGCTCCCAGCCGGGCCGGTAGTACTGCTCATAGACCAAGCATGCCACCACAATGGTGGCTGGGACGGTGTACAGCACCGTGAAGAGCCCAATGCGGATCATCAGCCTCTCCAGTTTGTCCGTCTTGGTGCCACCTTGCTTGATGATGCTCCTGATGCGGAAGAGAGAAACAAAGCCGGCGAGTAAGAAAAGTGAGCCTGTGAAGAGGTAAACCACAAGAGGTGCGAGTACAAATCCCCTCAGGTTCTCCAGACTCTGGTTCCCCACATAGCAGATTCCGGCCACAGGGTCCCCATCCACAGAGCTAAGAGCCAGGACGACAATGGTCTTGACACTGGGGATGAGCCAGGCGGCGAGGTGGAAATACTGAGAGTATCCTGCGATGGCTTCGCTGCCCCACTTCATCCCTGCAGCCAGAAACCAGGTGAAGGACAGCACCACCCACCAGATGGAGCTGGCCATACCAAAGAAATACACCAACAAGAAGACAAGGGTGCAGAGAGCAGGACCGGTGGTGTCATAGAGGATGTACTGCTGGTCGCCACCAACACTGTTGCTGGCGCCACACGCCACTCGCTCGTGACCTGCCACCAGGCGGATGATGTAACCCAAAGACACGAAGAGGTAGCAAGCAGCCAGGAAGATGATGGGCCTCTCTGGGTACTTGAAGCGTTCCATATCAATGAGGAAGGTGGCAACCGTGGTCATGGTGGAGATGAAGCACAACACTGACCAGAGTCCCACCCAGAAGCCGGTGAAGGCGCGTTCATCAGCTGAAAAGTAGGGTTGGTGGCAGGGTTGGGCGCAGTGGGGTACAGGGCCAGTGTGGACCTGGCTGTACAGAGTGTGAGACTCCCTCTTGATGGGGACCAAGGGTTCCCGGCATCGGCACTCTCTGTCACACTGTGGGGGATTTGGTGGTCTGGTCCGGCCTTTAGGGGTAGGCTTGGGAAAGGGTGGAGCAAGGGTGGTAGTCTCGCTGCTGTTCTGGTCCATGCACAGGGTGTCATCGCCCAGCTCGGGAAGCTGTTCACAGCTCATCCTCTCGGGCCACTCGAACCCGTACTGGCTCATCAGAGGTGAGCATCCTCGTTTGGCCCGTTCACACACAGAGCGACAGGGTGGCAGTGGCTTGCGGTAGTCCGGCAAGCAGATTGGGGTGTACATGCTGCACAGGAAGAAGAGCAGGTCTGGAGAGCAACGGATCCGGACCAGGGGCCAGAACTGATGCACCTCGAGTCCAACCTCCTCCTGGGTGTCATGGTTGAACTGATTGGGCATGTAGGTCAGGTTGTAGCCAATGCCCCTGCACATGGGCACAGTTATAGGCTCACACACCAGATCCTTGGAGGCTCCTGATGTGAGATCAGGACACCGGAGGAACAGAAGCAGCAGCAGCATGAGGGGCCGCGGGCTGTACAGCGCGTGGCTCACCGGAGAAGCCATAAAGGAGATGAATATTAAATTTAGAGTCATTCAAATAATAAAAATAAGAATCGTGGTGGTTGGAGCAGAAACCTGGATGAAAACGTTCAGGTTCTGCTGGACGGATCAGGATCAGTTCTGGTCCAAGAGAAACTTAATGACTAAAACTCCAGATCCAGTTTGTCCATAAAGATCCACAGAGCGCCAGGAGAGCCTCATCTGTCAATCATTCACCAGAGCCCGCAATAAACAGGACGGAGAAAGTTCATCTCCGGTGGTCACGTTCCAGTAAATTTAACGACCTTGTAACATTTTTACCGACCCGGTTTGAACCCGACAGGTCCGGACGACAGAGAGAGTCTCATCATGAACCCCCCAGAGAGAAAAGTCAAAAAACACAAGTGTGAAAGAGTGAAACAGAGTCCGGTCCCGATGCGTAAAATCCACTTGACGTGTCCTGTCGGGTTTATTCCCTCAGTGACATGAAGCTCATTTCACACATTTCTTTCTTCTTCAAACTTTCTGCTGTTTCCACGGGGAAAAAACAAACAGCAAACAAACAGCACAACAATAATCCTCCACGGGGAAAACTTGTTATCACGCAGAGCAGCTGCAGCCCGCACCGAGACCAGGACGGAATAAAGTCCGTCTGAAGCTGCAGCACCTCCTCATCACACAGGGGACTGCTGCGTTCACGGCCTGTCGGAAATGTCATCAGCAGCGCGCAGACGAGCGTGAAAAGGACAGTCTGGATTTTTCACTTCTGTGGTGAAATATGAGACATTATGAATACCTGAACAGGCGTTTTTTATTCAGTACTTCATTGTGAATTATTAGACATCACCACTATTCATAAGCAAGTGAAGCTTACGTGTTTAAAGTGTTTTCTATAAGGCAAAGACATGCATTAAGAGGACTATACAGTGAAGAGAAAAATCAAATAAAGTGAAATGAAATGAAGAACATTTGAAGAATAAACTTAAAATAAATTAAAATAACAAAATAACAGCTAGTGCATAACTAATAATAAAAAATACAAATAAATACAGTACATTAACTCCAGCGATGTAAAAGTACACGGTACTTGTATTTGAGTACTTCCATTTTCCATATTTTATTTTATATTCAAAGTTTTTCTTTTTGACCATTTTTATATTCATAGAATATAAATATAGAATATAGTGATAATATACACAGCAGCCTCCCTAAACCTCTCTTTGACACAGTTGTTGTTGTGGCACACTAACAGCACCTGAACGCATCAGCGAGTTGTATTTGTGGCACACTAACAGCACCTGAACGCATCAGCGAGTTGTATTTATGACTTCCTGCATTAGGAGGTAGGAGTTTACCAGGAGAGCTTCATGTATCAAATGATGGAGAGGATCTCTCCACCCACTGACACATCGACCACACACACACACACACACACACACACACACACACACACACACTTTGTTTGTCTTTCATTCTGTGGTGTTTTAAATGATTCACAACATTTTACCATGGACAGTAGTTCATCCTGTTCTCACAGCTTTGGTTTCTTTTCATTTGGTGAACCTGATTTGAACCTTTCTTCTTTCTTTTCCTCTCAAATTATGCTGCAATTTTCAACCGTTGTACATAATTTGTTTGTCCATCATCAAATCTATTCACAGCCTTTGTGTTTCCAGTTTTACCTCCTTTAGTATCCTGATAAGTGTCAATATTAATATGTAGTTTTTTCACACACACACCCTAACTCCCGACAAAAGTCTAATCTCAGTTTGTCATTAACGTCCACTGACAGTGTGTCCTGTTAGCTCTGCTGACATGACAACAGGACATGATTAAAGCAACACATACAACAGACATGAAAGCGTGTGCGCTCATAGCAGGCTGTAGTTTTCTTCTCATTTCAGCACTGCTCACTGTTACACTGCAGAGCTGAATGATGATTCAAATTAAATGAATAAATCTGTGGCGCACACACACACACACACACACACACACACACACACACACACAGCCGTATCCCACGTCGGACAAAGGTCACTGCGCTCTCTGGGGGACAAAGGTCTCAAAGGGTGTGTGTTTGTGTGTGTGCTCAACATATCAGCCAAGACAAATCTTTCCTCAGCCTGTGAGGAGTTCATGTGTAAAGCCTGGACGGCATCAATCTCATGTGTACACACACACACACACACAAACACACACATACGTGATTACTTCTGGTGATTTTCCCAGGTGCCAGGTCTGTTTGACTAAGACTTAAGCGAGAACACAAGGAGACAAGACCTCCATCCCTTGGTGAGCAGGTAACCACAGGATAAACACACACACACACTTGTATTTCTACACCGTTACCTCAACCTACAAATTTTTACCTGAACCCTACGTCTTAATATTTGAAGAGAACTAGAAGACCAAAAAAAAAAAAACCGAACAAACAAACAAAAAAAAGTTCCAAGCAACAAAAACGTCCTCATAGTCCTAGACTAAAATTTAACATAGTGCTCACAGTGATAGAAGTACAAGGACACACACACACACACACACACACACACACACACACACACATCAGGGCAAAAAATAAAAACTAATTTGATTAACCACCAACCTACTTTGTTCACCATGACCTGCTCTTTGTGTAATCTGTTTTCTGTCTTCATTTTGTAGTTGACTTGATGTAATCTTGCCCCCCCTTCTCCGAACACACCTTTACAATATTTACTTACACATCTGTAAACTTGACTACAGAAATCAGACTGATTTGTGTTTTTTAACTCACCCGGGCAACCATGGAAATCAACATGCAGAGACTTGGAGCTTGTTTGAATGAGGTGATCCGTCACCGTGAACAAACATCACGTCTGCTTTTGTTGTCAGAGTCACATTAACTGTTGTGTTGCTCAGATTTTTTATGTCAATCTGTGTCTGCGTCTGGCTTCAGGCTCTTTTAGGCTCTGAACGTTAATGTGAAACCAACGACTGCGCGGGGGGAGGAATCACACATTCAGAAGGCTGAAGCAGTCGCTGCTTTCCGTGCTGGGAAAAGTATAGTAAACTGGCACACCTGTGTGAAGGAGGGTCCTTAATATTTCAAGTTTCTGTTGTGGTGGTGTTCTGTTTATTTTGTTTTGTGATCCTGCGTTGGTCATTTCAGTGCACTCAAAGTACATCAACCTTTTTTAAATGGAGTTTATTGGCATTTCTTTCAAGGACAGGATCAGGAGAGCTTTTACATCCCATCAGCTACAGGAAGAAGAACCACAACTGATACTACCGAGGTAACAAGAGTCCCTGACGTCACAGGCCAACAGGTAAAAGTATACAACCCTCATCATCCCAATTAAAAGTTCTGAAACACTCTGCACAGTTCATTACAATCAGTGGTTTCGCTGCCACAGCATCACTTTTACAATAGCCTAAAACTTCACTAGTCATGTGACTGATATTACAGACGCCAGCTGTGGCTATTGTTACATCATTTATGGACAAAACAATCTCACATTGAAGTCCAATCTGAGCACTTTTAACGTTCATGCGTTACAAAGGTGATAAAGCATGTCAGCAAGCTGCTTATTTACACGTTATTTAAATTCTGAAGTTGAACAACAAGCTTAAAGAAACTCCATAAAGCCGAGGAGAGCTGCAGGTATAGTTGGTTTATCACTATCAATTGTAACTCCATTCACATTGTTTTCATGTTTTTGATGTTATTGAAATATAAGTTTAGGACTACATTGTGTCATTTTAATGGTCCAGTGTCTCTGATTTAGGGGGCTTTATTGACAAAACATGTCAGAGGTGTTATCTAATATTCAGAGGTGTTTTCATTAGTGTGTAATTTTATAATAAAAATAAGCATAATTATGTTTTTGTTACCTCATAATGAACCTTTCATATCTACAGAAGCCTCACCACGTTGAACCGCCCAGGACAACGACGAGTTTCATTGTCGTTTCTCCTTCATGCCAGGAAGGAGAGGTGAGGCAAGGGGTATTCAGTTGGTTGTAATCTGCAGTCTCTAGATCAAGGTTAACTCCTACACACTGGACCTTTAAATACATTTTATTTCAGCAATAAATGACAAAATGTGCAACTAAGGAGGCGAACAAGAGACGTGGAGGAATTTAACTCATTTGAAACATACTGAACCTACAGGTTCACGATGAAGACGGTGGTTATCCAACGCGTTGCTTTGTTATTGTTGATGTTTTAATACTTTTTTGAACTTTTTACAGTAAATCTGTAGCTGATGTGAATCCAAGCTGACTAAAGCTGCCGCCCTCCACAAGGAGAACATGTTCCAAACTTTTCAGAGCAGATAAGGAGTCAGTGTTCATTTTGTCACCCGACTTTTAGTTTTAGTCTAACATGCTCTCTACGTATATGCAGTATATATGCTATATTTTAAAGCATTGTATTAAGCCCAAAATGTTGTTCCAGCGCTGAATTGTTCAAGTGAAGTGTCAAAGCCATTTTGAAACATCTGTCCCTCTGTGGTTTGATTTCTCCTTCATATGGACTCACACTTTCCTGTCCCTCTGTTTCCTGTGTGTGTTGATCACAGTGACACATGTTTCACTTGAAGCGATTTAATCTCCCATTAATCATTTACTGTTATCAGTTTGATTTGGAACTGAGTTTATCATTTTATTTGATCCAACAAAGGTGCAGCTACAGTGACACTGTGACACAATTGCACTGTGTAGGACATAGAATTTAGAGAACATATCATTGAGCTGTGAAATGAAAACGATGATTTTCTTCTGCTTGGTCAAACAGTTTTAGGTCGTTGCGGTTTCATGACCTTGTCATAGCTCTGCCTGTGAACTTGGAAAAAACAAAAAAACAGATTCATGCTGGTTTCTGTGACACGCTGTGCTTTATGCTTAATTGCGATCTGAGAAAAACACACTTTAACAAGGATTAGAGGAGAAAAAAAAAAGCAATGGATCTACCTTTTAACACCGAGAGCAGCACACAGACTCATACTGCTCGACTCAAAACCTGCTGAAAGCCTGGACGTGACCAAACGAGCCTCTGAACAACCAGGTCACTGGGAACACTGGGGCCCTGCCAGCTTTTGTGTAGCAGCTCGCTAAATGTCGGGAGGGGGGCACCGTGTGTGTGTGTGTGTGTGTGTGTGTGTGTGTGTGTGTGTGTGTGTGTGTGTGTGTACACCCTCCTCTCATGTTGGGAGAGCAGAGGCCCGGTCCTTCACTCCTCTGTGACCGTTGTCCACCTCCTCCCTCCTCCCCTCCTCCTCCTGTCTTTTTCTTTCCTCCGTCCTCCTTTTCTCCTTAAACTGTCTTTTGTTTTCATTTTCGTTGGCATTTCTGCTCCGTCGTTGTTCAGGTCCTAAATGAGTCTTGACTGGCCTGCAGGCCATTGGAGAAGCACAAAGGACTTCGTTCTACTCGCTACAGTTGATCCATTGTGGCCGTCCCACAATGCACTAATTGGCGATGACAATTAAGCACGGTCGACACTCAGCTTCAATTTGCCCGCTGCTCGACATACATCACAGGCAAATGATTGAGCCTCTGAGCTCCCTCTCACACAATATGCATATTCAGTCGGGCAGGTTTACATGGAGCCTTTATTCACACAAAGCTGTTTTTTCTCAGCTCAGTTTGAGGCTGAGCTCATAACCTGACAACCAGCCGCTAACTGACACGTTAGCGTTTGTCAGCTCAGCAAACTTTGAGCTCATTCTCCAGCTTGGAGCCAGTGCTTGACAAAACATTCTCACCACAAGGTCCATTTAGTGGCGTTTTCCGGAGCTTTCCGATCATATCACACAACCTTCTGCAGCAGATGGAGTTTATCCAGTTGTCATGAAATTGTAGGGGAATTGAAATGTTAAATCTTTCATCATTAAAGATCCACTTTTAATCACAGTTTGGTAGTTTTGTCCAGGGCTTTTCAATCTATGGTTCTGACCGTTTCAAAGGGTCATCACATAAATCTGGGGGGTCGTGACATTAATGTTCTATGAAAGAAAAAAGAAGTTCTGCTACAAAAATGTTTATTTTTGGACTTTTCTTTAATGTTTCCACATGACTATGTCTACAAGGACTCGACTTATGTTATACTTTATTTTGTTGAGATGTGTACTTGTCCCAAGTTGTACCCCGCTTCTTGCCCAACGTTAACTGGGCAGTTAAGGAAAATGGATGGATGTGTACTTACAACAATCCAACAAGTGTTTCCAACAATGTTTAAACCCAGAGAAATCAGTCATTTTAGTCAAGATAAAGGTGTGTTTCATTTGGTGGCCTGTCAGTGACGTCATATCCCCTCTAGTTTGTTGAACTTTCATGAAAACGCAGTGATACGTTAACGCTCGAAAGCTATAGATTCCAAATGGACCCAGTCCACATTTCTGCAACACGCTTCACCTCCTCCAAGATAAATCAGTCAGGAAGAGGTCTTCACGCTCGTTTCCTTGTGAGGGAGACCTGAACCCAGCCAAGTCAGGACAGGTCCAACAAATATATTCAGTCTAATCAGGTCTGGTGGCATCCTGGTCTTTGGCTCTGTGATCCTGACTATCAGCCCAGATCATTACCCTCACAGTAGAATAATGTGTGTATTTAGACACATTTAAAAAGAATGTTCGTTGTGTTTACCAGCTTAGTTTAGTGTGTTATAGCATGCTATCAAAGGCAAGTACAGCTGAGCCTGATGGGAATGTTTGAAACCAAAGTATTGAACAAATTTAAATTTTGACCTAGAAGAATCATCAGTGGATCACAGAATGACGACATCCTTCATCCATTAATGTGATGTGACGATTCAGCAAGTCCACGTGAGGCTGTTGAGAAGTTCAATTCTTCATGGTGACACCAAAGGATCGTATGGCTAAAAACACAAGTCCAGATGTGTCCAGGTTCTATCATTTAAAGATCCCATGACGGGGACATAAAAATGCCGTACACTGCTTCCATTTGTAGCTAGCAAGCGTTAACTCATGAATGCAAGCCAACACTATTGCGTACGTGTAACAGAAGCTAAAGGAAGTCGAAGGATTCAAACACTTTCGCTATTAAGAAGTTTGTCTTTATTAGCATCAGTGGCTAGCGGACAAATTTGAACAAAACCAGACGGGAGGAGGAGGAAGGGCTGATTAAATCAAAATGTCAACTTCCTGTGCTTGCATAAGAGTTTGGCTGCAATGATTTAAAAACAAACAAACAAAAAAAACGTAAGTGCAAAAGAGTTTCAGTCCAGTTACTCTGTTTAAATACTGTACAACATATTCTCCTCCAAACACGTCAAGTAAAAACATACTGCGATGATCGGAACGTGCCTGCGCCATAAAGAACACACAGCCCTGCTCTGATGTGTTGCGACAACCGCGGTTTAACGTAGTCATCCAGACAACACTGATGGAAACTTTGAGTCATTACATGACCTCAAGAGTTTTGTTGAACTTAGCATGGAGTTCAGAACACACAACATGTTCAGATTTATGCTTCCAAATCCAATCCATGCTAACGAAATACGCCAAATGACAGGGCAACAGAAACAAACGAGATCAAGTAAACACAAGCAGACAAAAATACTGGCAAATAAATTAATACAAGTTTTAAAGTGATCAATGCACAGAAGCAAAAAAATTCAGAGCCGGCAGGTATCAGGGGTCTTTTGTAATTTGTGCACATAAATTTGTGATTCGTGCTCTCAGGCTGGGGGGCCAGTCAGGAGGGCGTTACAGTAATTAAGTAGTTAATTAGTAGTTAAGTTGCGAGATGACGTCCTGTTTCAGGAGTTGGGTAGCGTGGAAAGCTTTGAGTGTTTGGTGGCTTCAAGCTTTGGCTGATGTTCAGACTCGTTAACAGCGAACAGTAATGACATGAAACAGAACAGAGCTTTGGATTGTGGGTTTGGTTCAGGTCTCAATTTTAGCAGTATGAGTTGGGTTCAGCCAGCAGAACTCACTAATGTGTTTGCACAAATGTTTTAAATCCCTGAAACCTGTCGGGCTCAAAAAAAAAAAAAAATCAAATACAACAACGTTTTTTGTTTTTTTTTTTAATGAAAAAAAAAAAAGAAAAAAAAATATAGAAATCAATCAAATACAAAAAAACAAAACAAAACATCAAAAACACGTTGAAGGCTTCACAGCCTTTTCACTTGTTCTTATGCAGCAGGCACAATCAGCCAACAATAACTTAAACACTTCACTTTTAATCTCACCTGACAGGTGCAACCTTCAAAATAAAAGCATCAGAAATGTAATCATCGGAAACATGAACAGCTTCATCCGATCTCTGTTTTTCACAAAAATAATCTTCATGAGTAAACCCAGGAGTGGAGTCAGTCAGTCAGCTGCTGCTTACATAAATTCCCTTCAAAGTTTCTATGGCTCAAACAAGCTGAAGAAAGAGGTTAAAGAGTGGACAGATGAAGGAGGGCTTAACACTGACACACAGCAGTCACACTCGGGTGAGAAAACAAGAAGCAGGAAGAGACAGCAGCTACGTTTCCATCCAAATATTACAAATTCTGGACTTTATTATGATGCCCAGAATGTTTCCTCCAAGCTTGTGGACATTTAGAAACTGAAACATTGACTGAATCATTTTGAACATTCACCAAAAACACAAAACGTCATTTTAAATCTTACATTATTTTCTGTTTTCCTTGTTGTTTTGATTTTTTTTTTTTGGACTCCCAGGAAGCCGATTCATCAGCTGACGGACGTTTAACCCTCAGACATGTCGGCACGCTTTGCCCTTAAACAGGATGAAAAACGCAGCTGGTGCAGCAGAAAACATGAAGTGTTTCCAGACCTTTACACGTGAAAGCAGTGGGTCATAAAGGCCGTCTAGGTTGCATAGAGATACTAAAAGCTAAAGCTGCTATCATGTCTGATAGATTCTGCGTGAATAAAGCACAACAGGAAGTAGAAGGACAGAGGAAGAGAGGAGGGAAAAGGCAACAATGAAAGAATAAGTTAGAGTATATTATTGCCCCGGTTATTTTACACTTGGAGTGAGAGAAATGTGCACAGACCGACACACAGTCAGAGAGATGAGTTTCACTCCACATCTACAAGTCAAAGAACTCTTTGAGGAAGAGGAAAGGATGGAGGGATTTCTATACTTCAATCACAGCTATCATTTAGAACTATTTTATTATTTATTAGTATTATTTTGGTAAAACAGTTCCAGTTAAGATCTAATCAAACACTCCCCCAAAGACTGTGACTGTAAAACATTTGTACTTCTTCTTCACAGCAGCAGCAGCAGCAGTTTAGATTCAGTCAGTCACAACAGATTTAATGTCAAACGGTGGAAACATGGAAAATCCATGTTCTTCCTCTATCCAGATGTTCCAAACACTCATATTTTCTGCTGCTGATGTGATCACATCAGAGTGACACTGTGCAGTTGAGTCTGACAGGATAATGTTCAATGTCACGAATAGTAACTTTACCAAAAGAATCAATCATTTCAAATGTGTAATCAACCTGAAGAAGAGAAATCTGCTCATTTTAAATCAGCTCATCAGCTGATCTTCATTGTGAACAATAAGGAAGTCTAAAGTTTAATGTGAAACTTTATGTGGCATCTCATCGCTTCCTGGAGCTCAGAGCAGAACAGGAAATGCTTTCTTGGAGTTACTGAATTGTATTTGACAGAAATCAAAAAGTGTGTCTGCTGATGTTCACCATGAAAACTAGTTTTCAGGGATAGTTTCACACCGCTGTAATCATTCTGTCTGTCATTATCCTTTCCAGCTGTGAACTGAAGTGATGGACGACAAAATGTTTGTTTTGTTCTGACTTTAAATCTTCCAGATTTGATGTGTGATTTGATCTGAACACATCCTCTAATATTTCACTGGAACTGACAAAGTTTGACAAGAGCTGCCGTTCTCTGTAAAGAAAGGAAGTTCCAAACGTTTTACAGCCACCTTTCATACTGACGTGGTTTGGGGTGGAGTATCACTGCAGCTAATGACTATTTTTTCATCCTATATTAAATATGTTTTTGTTCTTAATTCATCATTTAGTCTGTAAACAAAGACAAAAAACCCAAAGAGACATTTTCAATTGACCTCTTTTGTTTCACCAACAGTCCAAAATAAAAGCAGCAGATCTTCACGTGAGGAGCTGGAACCTCAGAGTATGTTTCCTTTTGGATAAGTGAGTCATCAGTTGCCAAAATAGTCAATACATTTTCAATCCGGTGAAGTCGTCGTTTCAGCTGTCAGCTTGTCAGCAGTGATTCTGGAATAACGAGTGACGTGGTGAAGTGATGAAGATGCCCTCGACGTGATGTTTGACTATAAAACACAGGAGTAGTTGAGTCTGTAAAGCCCGGTGCAGCAGTTTTTCATGTGGTTTTCTCCCTGCTCTTTACAGTAGGACAAAAGGGGTGTGTGTCATCAGGTGGACACACATAAACTTAAACCTGGCTTGTCCTGGAATGACGCACACAAATCAGAAAAAACAGGCACTTTTGTCCACCGTCGTGGCCTGGCTGCGCCATAATTTTTACTGTTGTTGTTGTTGCCTGTGCGTGTGTGTGTGTGTGTGTGTGTGTGTGTGTGTGTGTGTGTATGTGTATGTCTCAGGTGTCCTGGTAGGGCAGGTGGAAGCAGTCAGGGCTGTCGTCATCAGGCGACCAGAAGGAGGACGGCCTCTTGTGGAGTTCTCTGCGAACGCAGCGAGGACACGGCTGAGCTTTCTGTCGACACTCGGCGTGGAACACGGCGCCGCAGCCGTCACACCTGCAAAGGTGAACAGACAGGACGGTCATTGAGGTTCTACTCGTGGTGGTCATGTGGAAAGACTCAGAGATTTATTTTGTTTCTGTCCAGTCTGAAGTTTGTTTTACGATTATCTGCGAGAACCTGTCACTTGCACTTCTAGTGGAGGTACATTTATGGACCCGAGGATTAGCCATGTTACCAGCACTGCAGCCCAATCCACCAAACGTCCACATCTATGTGAATTAAAAATTTATTTCTTGAAAAAAAACTCTAGGCTGCCGGCAACTTGTTCAGAACTCAGCAGCCCGAGAAGAGAGAGACAGAGAGCACATAGAACTGCCATTTTAAAGTCTTTACATTGGTTGTCTGTTGGTTTTCAGAATTGGTTTTAAGATTCTCTTATTAGTTTTTAAAATCGCTGCTTGGACTGAGTTGGTGAGATTGTCTAGTGCAATGTACAACCACATCATGATGTTTTCTAATTCAGTTTTTATTCAGATTAAACAAAGACAGAACGTGTTGATTAGAGCGCTGCAGACGTGCTGGGAGGTGGACTGCTCGAAACGGTTTCCAGTCAAGTGCTTTGTTAACCGCCTTTATATTTACCGTACAGATGAGAGTGGCATCAATCTATGAATTGTCTCGTTTAACACTCTGCAAGCATGAAAGCCAATAATGGGTCATCAATTCAGCTCTGTAAAGTTTCCACGAGCAGCATGGACGGAGTAATGGATTACAGAGCAGCCTCTAAGTGTAGACAGACTGCAGAGCTCAGAGATGTTTCATATTCATTTCAAAAGTCCAAATCTAATACAGTTTGTAATCTGCTGGATTATCTGTGAAGTGTGTTCACCTATTTACGTTCTGTTCTTACACACTTACTGTCTCTGAGTGACTAAGTCAACAGAGTCCAGCTCAGCTCCAGTAAGTACAGTAGACACAGCCGTTATCAGTTAACACTTCACACTTCCCTCACAAGTCATAAAGCACAACTCAGCAAGCAAGGTGTGTGTGTGCGTGATAGTCCAGACTGTGTGTCAGCGTCTCCACCACAGCTCACAGTCTTCTAGGAATCCTGATCAGCTCTTATCTGTCTGCTGCCTGTCACTCGGAGTTTCAGAGACAAGGACTGGACAAGGACACACACACACACGGACACACACACACACACACACACACACACACACAGCTCGTTCATGTCAACCAGTGTCATCGACAAGCACCAGGTTCAGAGACACAGAGCACTTTCTCACGTACACATTTCATCTCTTTGCTTTATCTCTCCAACATGTCTGCCTCCACTCAAACACAGCGGAGGATGTTGAGAAACCAGAACGTTGTTTCTGTGAGATGTTACATCAGCCGCCAAATGTAAACTGCTCCTCATAAACTCAAAAGTACATGAGCAAGTATTGAAGTACTGAGCGTGCACAAACACAAAGACAATGTGACAGTGACAATGTTTTTGATCACTTTACGTCCTGTCACCGCTGTGAGCGTTCACTCGTTCTGCGTATGGTCTCCAGACAAATATAAAACTACAATATGTCTTGTTCATTTTATGGTGCGTCTGATAGAACTGACTGTAGCTTCTGAAGAACTCTGAAGGACCTTCTGCACGATTTCAGTGAGACCGAACATTCTCCGCCTCGCCTGTCTCGTGTTGGGGTTCCCTACACCTCATCGCTGTATTATCTAATGTTAATGACATTATTGGAACTGCTTTATGTTACTGTCTATCCATTACGCCGATCGTGTTTATCTTCTTTGTCACCTTGTTCTACTAATAAAAAATAAAAATGTTAGACCTGTGCATGAAGCAGGTTTTAGATTCAAGCAAAGAACAGTCCACTCGAGTTCAACTTGTTTTAAACACTACAATCTTACTTCAGTGTGTATGAGTTTACAGCATTTAAAAAAGGAAAATAACTTCCCATGTTTTAAGACTAAAATCTGAGCTGTCACTCAAACACAGCTGAAGTTTGTATGCTGGCAAATAAAAACTCTTCTTCTGTAATGCTCATTAATCTCCAACAGATCATAAAATGTTGATGTCTTGATGTCACAGTCATGAATCGTAGTTGTATTTCTGTCTATGTACTGTACTGTGCGGTCTGATTCTTTGTACCTCCTGGTTGCGCTCTCCTGGAACGGGTAGATGACCTGTCCGTTGTGGCACAGCTCACAGATGAATCCTTTCTCTCGACACAAACTGCAGCTGAAGACATGAGAGCTGGCGAACTTGATCACTTTGGACAGGAAGGGAGCCAGTTTGCCATCGATCACCTGCAGGGCGACGGGAGAAAAAGACACGGTCAACAACAACAAAGACTTTGAGATCAGACTCTGATATAAAAAAATCATGCTGGCTGTCAGCATGCTCAACACGCACTGATCAAACCACACACCCCGGCAGCGCTTTAATGAGTACACTTACACATTAACTGCTGCAGACCAACATTAGCTCTCTGGTGAGGCTCTACATGAAATGTGAGGAAGTGAACACCCATCAAAGAGTGTAGTTTGTAGTTTGAAGCCTTTTTTAAAAACAGCAGTTTATAGTCTCTTGTGTGTCTGTTAAGGTCATGTCTTTGGACTGTGGGAGGAAGCCGGAGTACCCGGAGAGAACATGCAAACTGCATGCAGGTTCAGACCAGGAACCTTCTTGCTATGAGGTGACCGTACATTATAATTTATGTATTATAAGAGTCAGTTGCCAGTGGAGGAATGTCCCATGTAGCATCTATGACCAAAATATGTGACCAGTATCGAGACTAGTATTTCTTGGGGATGTCTGGTAAAGAGGTCATCTGTGATCTTAATCCTGTGAGAAACTGCCATGTCTGTAATTTATGAAGTCAAAATTACCAACATTATTTAGCTGAAGACAGCTGTCTGCATCAGTGAGATTTAGACAGAAAATACAACAAAAACTAGCAGCCATGGGCAACTTTTAACTATCTAACTCTGTTAACTTTGTAGTCTGTCCACGAGCTGAAACTGTAGGACTCATAAGAAACATGTAGACAAAAGCAGGAGGATTTTAGATCAGTTAAAAATATTTTTATGGGATAAAATAATCTTAAAACCGACAAAAAGACAGCAGAAACCTCTGTGGCTCCGATTGGAAACTAAAGGAAGGAAGGAGGAAGATGGTTAATGAAGTGAACGCCTTTTAATGGCAATGCTTGGCAAGTTCTTAAGAAATTTGTGGGTGCGAGGGGGCCGGGGCATTCTAGTGAACAGACAGTGGATGACTCACAGAGAAAAAAACAGTCAGTGAAGAGAAAAGCTGTGTAGAATCTTGGAGAAATACAAAGTCAATAGCTTCGTAGAATCACAGTGATGGCGTACACAGAACCATGCGCATAATGAGAGAGTGCAGACGGAGAATGCACAGAGGAAAAACAGTCTGAGGTAAGAGAAAGAGTGGTAGAGAGACAATATACAAGAGAGATCTTGAGAGAGAGCGGGAGACTGTATTCAGATACAAGTGGTTCCACCTGGCAGAGCTCTGGACCTCCCAATTATAACCTCCTTCATGCTGTTCGTTACACGACGAGGACGAGAGCAGAAGAGGAGGACGCAAGATGGAGAGGAGGAAGAAAACCACACACAGAGGAAACATCACAGCACACGGAGATATACTGAGCCTGTTCACAGTAAACCATACTGCACACCCAAACTCTATTAGCTTTTACCATAACAACTCATACTGTGCCTTCATACACAATCGATGACATCACGTTATCAGTCTCAGACCAACATGCGGATCTACTGCAGTCCACTGTGATCAGACTTGACATGCAGCAACATGAGAAAACAAGCAATGTGCTGGTCCGATTCGATGTTATATGGTGTTATTGATGGCTACTTCCCAGGTTGGAGAGACAATTGTCCAATCAGAGCTCTGTAGGTTACATAAAGAATAAATTAATCAATTCTTTCTTAGCTACAGCGGCATGCATGAAATAAGTAAGTGAGACAGGAACATGGCTACAAAAACAGAGAAAAGCTTGGATAAGAGTGGAACGACCCCTTCCACAGCTTCAGTGTCGAGAGGTTGGACAGATACATTACCCACTACACTCGACACAGTTTGTGCTTTTAAGGTGGAGAGGAGCTCTGTAACTACGCCTTGAACACTATACGCTATATCGAGCCACACACCACTTCTGTGTCTAGCTTTGTTTAATCCATACACAGACTACAAATAACCTGTTAAGAGACCAATGATACTAATGAAGGTTCAGTTCCATTTATTGCAGCAGAGACTTTCCAGTGAGCCAACATGCAGCACAGCAGCACCCTGACTCTGTTTGACCTGAATGGGACTGAACCTTAATGTCAAAGGTCGATTTGTGAGCTTTGAAGTTGAACTGAACGTTTGGAGGGAGCCATGCTAGCTGTTTCTTACTGTTTTCAGTCATTATGCTGAGCTAGGCTAAGCAGCTTCTTGTGTCTTTTCTCTCTGTGTCTGACTCTTTCAGGGTTATACCTAGTCAGGCACGGTATTGGTTGAAGATGCAGTCACATCTCCCTTTACTGAAAACTCTCTCTCCTCTCTCTCTCTCACCATCTACGAACATATATGTCTCATTAATGCATGTTACTAACTAAACTTTTTCCCCTGTTTCTGTGCTCTATTGTCCAGCAGGTTCTCGTGGATCGTGGCTGCTGCTGTGGTCCTGCACGACGTCCACTACACATATTACCACTGTCATTATTGCTACCATATCTCCATTACAGTTTATAGCTAGTTAATGATTTGCTGCTGCTGTGCATCTGTGTCTCTCTATCTCTATCACAGTTTCCACTGCTACTGTAATCATTTTATCATTCATTGTAATTCATTGTCATTTCATCAGTCATTGTAATTGTACAACCTCTTCCTGAGGTTTCTTCCACCTTTTTTCCCTGTTAAAAGGTTTTTTGTGGGCAAGTTTTTCCTCACTCGAACCGAGGGTCTAAGGACAGAGGGTGTCACTCGCTGTACAGATTGTAAAGCCCTCAGAGGCAAATGTACTTTGTGACTTTGGGCTATACAAATAAAATCTGATTTGATTTGCTAAAAGGGTATCTCGGGGAGGTTTTTGACCTCTGGAGGTGTTACGGTGTAGGTCCTCATTTTGTTTGCCCACACAGGTGATGTAGTAAACATTCCTGCCAATGGCTTTGCTTTTCCACTGATCGCCAGGAGGCGAGGTAATGTGCCAAGAAACGGCAGCAACATGCCAACAAAGACAGTGAAGAAGAAACTACAAAACATTTCAAAGGGATGTTGTTGACCATATACAGTGTTTTCTATATGTAAATGCACTGAGCGGAATTATTCTGTTCATTCGTTGACCTATTGATCAATAGAAAATCAATTTTGTCAATTTGGACTGGACGATGGTTGGAGACAATAAATTCATAATTTGGTCAATAAAAAGCCAAAAAGTCACATGGGTTTTGGGAAGTTGTGATTTTTTGGCTTTTTATAGACCAAATAATGAATCTATTTATTGAGAAAGTAACTGGGAAATAAGTAATGTAAATGTTGCCTTTAAATGAACAACCAGATGGATGTAGAATTGGTAAATTACTTGTTGCTAACACGTGTAGCTTTGTTGTACAGGCAGTTCTTACAATTTTCCTTCAATGCAATTTGACAATTAAGGCTGTGCTGTGCTACAAGATCTGAACTTTTATTTCAAATGGTCTACAAATATTTTATTTGGCAGAAAATGCTCTTATTGTCTCGTTTGTTAGGTCTAAAGTATACAGTGAGAACGTGTCGTTCTACAAGAAAACTCCAGTGTTCCCATAAATGTCCCTAATTTAACATTGTTGTGTAGATGAGGGAGGGAAAAGCTCAGTCCAGTACACATGATGAATGTTTCCCGGCAGGTACTGAGACTGACAGACACATGTGTGTCCCCCTCTGCCCAGCACAGACCACAGCAAAACCTAAGCAGCCCCGCTCAGTCTGGTCCAGCCCAGTCCACATGACAAATGGCTCTCCTGATGGAGGCTGACAGGCTCAGTAATTAAGGCCCTCTATAATTGGACTGGGCAGAATCAAACGACTGGCAGCACAGCTCTGGTGGCTGACTAGTACTCTGGAGGGACGGTGGGAAAGGCACAGAAAGATGGATGGATGCAAAGTGACAGAAGTAAATGGACAAGCCAAAGAAGGGATAGAGCAGTAGAAAGAGAAGAACTTCTTTGATTCATATGAAGCCTGGACTCAATCTTTCATTATAAACACTGAATTACAACGAAAATACTGATTTAGCAGAGATATTATCACATGAATTTCTCTAAATTCTTTCCTCCATTTTCTTACAATCCCATGTCCCTGCTGTTTCTGCTTGCTATAAATATCCAGTGACCATTTTATTATCTACACTAAAGTAAGGATCACACTGGGACAATCACTCAGACGGGAACTTTCAACCAGTTTCATTTGTACACTCGCCCACGTCCAACACGGACCATCACAAAGCCAAATATTGATGGATGTCCTGAGAGTCTGGCAGATCTCTTAGTGCTCTGATGAGCTTTCAAGATAGGCTTGGTCAAACTCACAGAACAGACTTTTTGAGAATTTGTTGACATGTGGATTCTGCAAAATGCTCCTCATGAAGTGCACCTTTAGTGATGATTTACAGGATGAGAAATAAAGGTAGAATACATTTATTTACATGTATATTGCATTTACATTTAGTCATTTAGCTGACGCTCTTATCCAAAGGGACTTGCAAAAAGGGGCGAGAGATAGGGAGTTAATTATGTTGTTGATGTCATGGTGGATAGTAGGTTTGGCTGGGAGGTGAGAGGCATTCAGAGACTGAAGGGTGATCAGGTGGAAATTAAATTTCTGTTAGTTTTACCTCTTCAGGTATCAAAAGTTAAATGTGAGAAAGTAAAAGAAGTCTTTGGTTCAGGTCAGGCCCCAACATCGCGACGAGGAGTCACAAGTAGACATTGCTTCTTTTTGGAGGGAAAAAGTCCTCAATGTCACTTTTTTTTACAAAGCAATGTCATGTGTGTCCTCCTAAACAAACATGTTTCATGTTAAAAACCATCATCTGTCTAATTTGCTTAATCTTTGCGGTTCTCAAGATGCCATGGAAACAAACCAGCACAATAAGGGACTTTTGTTTGGTTTGGTCCTAATTTAGTTCCTTAGTGTCATTTTTGTGGTTCGATAGTTCGATTCAGTTGTAAAGGCCTGTTTGAAAATTCTGATTTCGGTTCAGCCCAGGCATAGTGCAAAGTTTTTCTGACTGTTTCAACAGAAAATATTCCAACTTTATAAGTTGCAAGAAGTGCAGAATAACAGCACGCAGCTGCACGATCTGTGCAAAGTGCAAAGGTGGAAGACTTTTAAAATACATTCACAGTATGATTCTAGAGCAGACAAACCCTCCAGATGTATTCACATCCTTTAACCCTCTTTCCCTCCAAACACACACACACACACACACACACACACACACACACACACTCTTCACCATCCATCCTCTGAAACTCCTCCCCCTCCAGTTCAACCTCTTTCTCTGCTCCACGCAGAGTCTTTGTGCTTCAAAACCTCCTAATCCCCTAAAACTGCTGTTTAACAGCCGTTCGCCTTCCCTCCTCTCTGTCCCTCTTCCTCACACACACATACGCAGCTCCATTGAGGAACTAGAGAGCCAGCTGGGATTACATGGCTGGAAAGACCACAGTAAGTTTTGTCCAGATAACATCCTCTCTCTCAGTCCCACACACACACACACACACAGTGTATGGATGCTGAAGTCTGTCTTATCAGGTGGTTCCCCAAATAAAAAAATGTGGATGTTGTGCACAATGATAATGAGGCTGAGATAAAAGTAGCCTCATTTCATTAAACTGTGACCTTTCTTCCACAATAAACACAGTCACAAAGCTCCAACGAAACCATGTGTGTGATGAGATGGGGTTTGTGCCTGAGCCTGTGAATCAGAGCTCTTCGACCCATGAATCATGGTTCGCTATGTCCGGAGGAAAACTGGAGCTTTTAATTGTTTTTTTTATTTGTTGCAAAACGTCTTTAATGTTTGCACAAAAAGAACGACTTGGTCGTGTAACGCAGTTTTGTGTATTTGCAGAAAAAGCTCTGACTCGAAGCACTGAGCCCACGCTGACAAGCTGCCTGGCCTGAGAACTTTTAACATTTACTGAAGAGGCTCTGTGTGTCCGGACAAGTGTGAGTGGAGAGGCATGCCTGGCATAGAGGGAATGCCAGGGTGTCACTGTGGGAAGCCTGCCTCTCTCACACACACACGAACACACACTTCTCTACTACTTTGGTCCTCACACAAAACACTAGAAACAATCCTGAAAACCCAGCGGAGTGTCCTTAGACAAACACATATGTTTTTCTCCAAATGAACTGGCTCCTAATGGGGGGATCTGGGTGGAGGCTGTTTGTCGGGGGGTTGAATGGACTAGTGTGGTCCAGGGTTTAAGCCAGGGGAGTTTAGCCTTCACTGACCTCTGAGCCGCAACAAAAAAAGCCACGTTGATTAAGAGTGTCATTTTATTCAGGAGGTGAATCAAAAGAAACAAGCTTGTTAATATGGAAAACCAATTAAGAGGCAGAGTGCTCGAAAATCTCTAAGAGGAGGGGAGAGGGGGAGGTAGAGGAGAGAGAGAGAGAGAGAGAGGAGAGGGAGCTGAGCGGATTCTAGCAAAGACACCTATCGTTAAAATTAGTGCTGAAGTAATAAAGGAGTTCATGAGTAAATCACAGAGTTTAGCAACTCTTTTAAAGAAAGAGACACACACACACACAATAAACTCACACACACTACAGACATGTGCACTGAGCGTGTGTGAGGCCAAGGGGATGTTGGGAAGAATGGAGGGATGTCACGCTTTGTTTTTCTGCCTGTTGATTCTGAATGTGACCAATTAGTGAAGCAGAGAGAGAGACAGAGTGTGGGAGGAGGAGGAGGAGGAGGAGGAGGAGGAGGAGGGGGTCCAATCTCTTTCACCGTGAGAGTCCATGGCTGAGCTCTGAGTCAGGGAGGGGTGAAGTTTAAAAAAAAAGAAAGAAATGGGGCCAGGGTACGACATAATGAACATGATGACAAACAAAAGAACTTTTCAGTCATTTGTGGTCGCTTTCCTCACTTCATGGACTGGATACTAAACCGCTGAAAGGCCATGATGTGTTTATGATATGCCAAATTCAATATTAATAATCTATTATTATTTTTATTTCAGCAGTGAAATAAAAATAATAATAATAAATGCTCCTCATAACTAAAATTCAGACAGAGTTAGGCGGTGTTAACAGCCAGATATAAAAGTCTGATTAGAAAATCTGCTGATTAAAGAAGCGATAATGCACAATGAGGTGCCCTGATGTTGGAAAAATAATAGACGGGCAGAGTTAAAGGTTTCCACGATGCCAGATATGAATTCTTTCCAGCGAGACCATTGTTCTGCTGGATTAGGACACTTGAAAGAGCTAACCCTGGTCTAAATGGAGTTATCAGAGGGCATTACCCTCTCTTATCACTGTTATCACATGGACACTTGCCGAAGAAACAAAGGAGAGGTTCTGTTGACTTAAAAGGCGAGCGGATTGTTATTTCATGTTTTTCCTGCTGTCAAAAAATCTAATTAAATAAAAATAACACCAAGTGTTTGTTTGTCTTCGCTTGTCTGACTGTAGCTGTCAGCTAGTTCACACTGAAGACAGAAATCTTTAGCTCACAAATATAAAGTTTTATTTTTAAAAACCTTTCTGATCATTTAAAAAAAAAAAAAACACTTCTGCATTGAAGGTTTTATCAAATACTATATTACGTTTGTAGTGGTGGATGAATATTCGTTTGGTGTAGCAGGTGATGTCATAAATGGTAAGCTAACCAAGATAAATAAATTAAAGTAGAATTTTATTTTACAGAGCAAAGGCCTCACTGCTTTTCCTCTGTGGAAAATGAATGAATTAATTAATTAAGTTAAGGCCGGTCAACATTTATTTAAATTTTACACCTGAAAATATAATGATGGGGTTCTGGATGGGAAACAGTATCCTCAGATAATAAATACAACTTTTCTATTGTGAAATATTTTACATTTTACATTGTGATTATCTCTTGAAAAAAAATACATACTAATTGTTATAAACTATTGTGAATTAGCACAACATCATATGAAAGAAATGATTTGCTTAAGTGAAAAGTCAAACTATATAAAGCTCTGAACATGGTCGACATGTCATGTGTGTATTTGTTTAGTTTCTAAATGTTTTGGTACAGTCAATTAATTGATTTGAATTATTGAAGGGAACCTATTAATATCAGTAAATAAAATTAAATATATAAGCATGAACAGAACAACAATAAGAATAATAGCTATTGTATCTAGCTGGAAAATGTTAGCAGTGTGAGCACAGCCAGGATGTCTCCATTAACTTCTTCTGAAACACATAAACTATCATGATTAAACGCTTTTCAGTCACTGACTTGACTCTCAGTGGTAATGTAGTGTGAGGCTTAAGCAAAGTCGTCAGATCACTGCACTGCTCACACTGCACAACTTTCTGTTTTGTAATCAGGAATCTTGCCGTTGCTGTGGTTTGGACAGTACCCAGCGACCCTGTCTGCTTTCCAAACTACGTCCTGTAACAAAGTAACTAACGGTTGGAAAAAGTTGGAAGACCAAGGCGTGCATGACAGTGTGAAAATGTTTACAAGTCTCAGTTTAGTTGTTAGATAAGACATCACCATTACTGAATACATAAATGTGCGTGCGTACCTGCTGCAGGTCAGCCATGGAGTACAGGTGAATGTGCTGTAGCAGGTATTCCCTGGGGAAGATCCTGTGAAAAGACAAAAGGAAAAAAAGGCTACAGTCAAGGTAGAATTAACTTATTGTTCACATGTACAATATTAAGTATACAAAGCTACAAAATAAAGAGAAAAGAATATGTTTTATTTGTGTTCAAGCAGTGTAGTGAATGATAATAAACTACAATAGTGATGTGCATTATTTTCAGTTAATGCAAAAAACATATTGCAGATAATTCAGGAGCTTCTCCTTTATTTCCAGCAGTACCTCTTATTTGCAGACATGCTATCCTTTGCACCAGCACAAAAACCACACACAACATTTAGATACACATACTGTAGTTAAATATGAGCTCTAAACTGATTTAATGTTTAACCAGCAGCCTTTCAGTCCACAGAGCTGAACAACCTACAGGCAGTATTATTCCATTGTCTATTATATGTGACACACATAGAGCTCTGCTGAAATATATATATGTGTGTGTGTGTGTGTGTGTGTGTGTGTGTGTGTGTGTGTGAGGCCTCCTCTCAGACCACTAAGATGAATGGCACCATGTTAAATCCCATCTAAGCTGTGATGAGTGTCACCAAAACACAAGTGTGTGTGTGTGTGTATTCGTGTGTGTGAACCAAGCACCTCATGGTGATAGGCACCACTGATAAACCCGTACTGTTGGGTACGTTACCAATGGTTACCACATCAGCATTCATAAAACAACACACACATACACACTCGGCTCCAGTAACCTGTGTAGGCAGCGCTCAGATGTGTGTGCTGATCTTGATACAAGTGCTTGAGAAGGAACATATTTTGGGATTAGATTACAAACAGAAGATACACAGATATGTGCATGTATGCCAACAAGTGACAATATTTGTGTAAGACCTTCATATTTCATTTCACTATATCCTCTTTCCAGTCCTGCAGACACACCTTTCATTTCAATTCTGTTATCGCTCGTTGATTTGTGTACTGAAGGAGGGGCTGTCCTGACTAAGTGTGTATGTGTGAACCAGCAGATGTAGGAAGTCCTGCAAACATGTGTAGGGGTGGACAAACACATTACAATCTAATGCAAACCAAGACAATATCTCTGCAATTAATCTTATCTTTGTCAAACTTATAAACTTATTTATGTTTACACAGTGTCAACAAGTGTTGATACAACTTTTTGGATGTGGTAAGTTTGTGGCGTTAACGTTTAATGATTTGTCAGCGCTCATTTCAAGACATAAGGTGGATATAACTGCAACTTGTACCGCAACCACTACTTCCCTAACCACCTAGTATGCCTTAGCAACCCTGGACAAGTCACCTGTTCATCACAAAGCAGACACCTAGAGACACAACCATTCATTCTTACCTACGTACAATTTAGAGTCACCAATTATCCTGCATGTCTTTGGTCACACAAACCCAGGGAGAAGATGCAAACCAACTTGGGGTTTGAACCAGGAGCCACCTTCAAAGATAATTCACAGCAGGGTATTCCAAACATTTTCCAGCTCCTCCGGATGAGATCACAAGGCATTCCCAGGCCAGATGGGATATGTAATCCCTCCAGCAAGTTCTGGGTCTTTCCCGGGATCTCCTCCCAATTGGACATGCCCAAAAAACTTCTAAAGGAACACACTGAGGAAACAGATTCCTAAACCACCTCAGCTGGCTCCATTCAACTCACTAGAGCAGAGACTCTATTTTGAGCAAACTCGTTTCAGCCGCTTGTATCTGTGATCTTATTCTTTCGGTACTATCCCAAAGCTCACAGCCTTGTGTGAGGGTTGGAACATAGATTAACCGGTAAATCGGAAGCTTTGTCTTCCAGCTCCACTCCCTCTTCACCGCAATGGTCTGGTACAATGCCTGCAGTACTTCTGATGCACCAATCCACCACGGCAATCTGCCGTTCCGTCTTCATTTTAGCATTACTAGTGAACAAGATTCTGAGATACTGCATTGCTTGGGGCAGAAACTAACTCCCAAACTAGAAGGTAAAATCCACTGTTTTATGATACAGAACCATGGCCTCAGAGTCATGATCTGATGAAGCCAACAATACCACATCATCTGCAAAAAGCAGGAACGCAGTACTGAGGTTTCCAAACTGCACACTCTCCTGATGAGGTTGGTGAATGGTTGCTTGCTATAAATGAGAAACCTGCTTGTGTTTACTTCTGTCTGAAATCCCATTCCTCATATTCATTCTGACAACAGACAGAGCAGTTATAGTTACTTTTCCGGTAGGTGGCTTTCTTATTCTTGTGTCTTAGGAAATGTTCTCCATCTGTGTAACATTGCAACAAGGCTTGAAGCAGGTCAAAGATTTCCTGTGCAGCATGCTGAAGAAGACATAACCCTCTGATAGGACTGCTGCACCGGGCCAAACATAGAGTACTCTCTAATTTAAAGCTTTTAGTGCCTCATGTGGTCGTGTGGCTCTCTGGCTGTATGCAACAGACATCTCTCTTCAGACCCCCCCTCCCTGAAGTGGACTGATGACTAGGGGAAGATTTTAGCGCCATGGCCCTCATCAATCCTGCAGTGTTTGGAAGTGGCGAGGACTAGCTAATGGGACAGAAGTAAACACAGAATGCCGTGATGCTGCTCAATCTGCTCTGCAACAGAGCGTGATGGTATGGAACTTTAAGACTGGTAAAAGTACTAGTAGTTTTCATAGCTAGCATTGACATCTATAACCACTCGCATTTATCTATTCTTGTTAAATTAAATAACATCTGTACTCCTCTATTAAAATACACACAAAGAAGTACAGTGTGATGCGTTATAAAGAATTAAATACTGACCTAACAGGAAAATACTCATCATAGGCTTGAGGCTAAAATGAACAATGTGCATGTTACTCTACACACACTTTCCTTTTTATATTCTAAAAAAGAATAAGTTATACATGATGTGCATGGCTACATACTGTTAATGCTAAGTATTACATATGTTTTTTGTGAATGATCCCGAGTATTGATTAGATTCCAGTCTGTCTGCTGATGTGGATGATTCTCGTTTCGACGTGCCCCGTTGGAGTGTATGAGTGACCTAGATGAGGGCAAGCAGCATCCATCAGCTCACAGACAAGGCTTTCAGTGTGGGACCCCACTCAGATAAACAGTCATCCCCCTCCCTGACCATCTCACACACACACGTGTGTGTGTAACATATACACACATACAGACTCACATCCTTCATGTATATGCAGCATATATACACACAGGAATACATGCAGGAAGAAGTTATGGCAACATATATGTATGCACTCAGACTGTAAACATCTCCTCATCTCTCATATGATCACTGTGTTTATGTCTGAGTAATCAAGTGTCAGGTCAAATATTTCGTCATATTCAGTCGGTGTGACTCTTGATGACAGGCTGCTGATATTAAAAATAAATAATAACAAGGATAACTCTAACTTACTGTCAGCGGGGTGCCAGTGTTCTTTAGGGTCAAAACTGATTTTTTTATTTACTTGCATCAGTACCCAACCATGCAGATCGTTTGTGTCTTTTTGTGTGATTTGGGTGAAATCTGACTCTTGCCACATCTAGCATTGGCCCTATTAGTTTTAACAAGGTAAGGCCTTCTAGGGTTGTTTATTATTTACAGTTTCAAGTAGACATTACAGAAGTTACAGAGTACAGGAGTACCCCACCCCACCACAACAGACGTCCCTGCCAACCCTACCTTCGTCTGAGGTCCTCGGCAACAGTTGCCCGGCAGCTGAACAGGTAGGCCCGCAGCGACTGGAGCTGCTGACGGAGACGCAGGACAGTGCTGAGAGGCTCACAGTGCTCGTACAGACAAGGGTTGAGCTGCTGGACGTCCAGCAGGGGCTCCTCGTACACAAACTCCAGGAACTCCTTGGCCTGCTTAGACACCTGGAGGAGAATAACAGCGTTTACATCAGGATCACTGTGCCGAGGACAATTGTCGGACGATTCATGGTTGTAATGGATGATGCACGGCTAAGAATTCTCACAAAAGCCTCCGCTTCGTCAGCAGATTTTCTTTCCCTTTGGACAAAGCCAGGCTAGCCGTTTCCCCCCTTTTACAGTCTTTATGCTAAGCTCAAATGACGTCTCCTGCCTCTAGCTTCACAGACATGAGAGTGGTATAAATACTATATACCACTATTTCCTCACATCAGCAGCAATCTGAAATCAAGAGGAACTTAGCGGACGTCCAGACCTAAAACCTGCATTGGTGGAGGTGAGTTGTTTCAGGTACCAATGAGAAATAAAATGTGATGCAAAGTCCAGTTTGAGTCAAAGATCCACTAGTTTGAAGTTTATCAGACTCTAAAACAGTGGTTTATAAAATTTTAGAAAGTTATCTCTGCAAAATTTTATCTTTGATCACCAGGTAGAAAGTAAAACATCACGTTGACTTGTGCTAAAAGTTGCACCTGTTAAATTTTGCTTCATTGTTACATGTTTTCATTGGAACTGAAACATATTTTAACACTTTTATTTGAAGAAAGTACCTATAAAATGTTCAAATGTGGCCATTTATAAGACCTCACTGTAGGGCTGCACGATATGGCCTGTAACCAATATCTCGATATTTTTAAGCTATATCGCGATACACGATATATATCTCGATATTTTTGTTGTTGTTGTTTTGTACTCTTTTTATAGCATTTTAACACTTGTCATATTTTTTAATGAATTTTTAATGCATTTCATAATGTAAATATGAGCTTTAAAGTAGTGCAGGATCATACTTGGCTTATGAGACACTGTTTTAAATCAAATTTTAACCATTCTTCATATTTTATAAATAAACCTTTAATAAATTTAACACCCACGTCTTATTTTGAAAACCGGAAGTGTCCACACGCTGCAGTAAGCTAGCGCTGACTTTCCCAGTTTTCTCAAAGTATTTGACATAAAGTCGGCAATAAGGGCGCACTTGAAAATATTGGAGCAGCTGACGTGACCACGCGAAAACGAGAGACGGCTGGCGTGACCGCAGTTGCTTTTCTTCGGAACCAAGTCGTCTGTCTCCATCTTCAATTAACTCGCTCGGGCTCTTCACTTCTCTCCTCACCTGATACAAAAAGTACGCATGTGCGCAGGGGATTTTTCTGGGTGGGCAGGGAAGTGTGCTGCGTGCTGTGAGCAGCACCAGGAGTGAGTGACACAGGCAAAACTCCGGAGAATTAAATGCAGACGGCTTAAAACATTTACGTGACAAGTACTCGATGGTCGCGATATAGTCATTTCATACATCTCACGTAGAACAAGCCGCGATATATCGAGTATATTCGATATATCGCCCACCCCTACCTCACTGCAGATCCCTAATATATAAAGCAAGTACAAGGCCTTCAAAGACACCCTGCTGATGTTCCAGTCACTCACAGTAAGAAACTGCATAGTGTCAAAGGTGTTATATAAGTATGTTTAGGTGGTGGGTATTTTCATTTCAGGTATCTGGTGCTTTCCCACCTTGTGCTTGCTGGTGTCCCAGTTGTGCAGCAGGCGTGCTGGGATGAGGAAGGAGTTGTCCTGATGGCAGCTCTGGCAGTAGTACCAGCCACTGTAGTAGCAGACCTTTGCTTTTCCTCTGGAAAGACCAACTGGACGCTGACACCCTGAGGAGAAAGTCACTGTGTAAGTACAGTATGCGTGCATGCACATATGTGATACTCTCAGGTGTCTGAATGTCTCTACAATCATGAGGAACCCAGTTAAGTTAAAAAAAAGTGTCAAAAGTATGCTTCAAACTAACACAATGCTCTACTATCTTAATGTGAAACGTGTGTATTATCTGCATGTTATCAAATGATTTCTTCAATAAAGACTTCCATGTGTCAATTTATGCGTGCAAACAGGCTAATCGGCCCTAAGGTGTTGCACAAGTCACCTTTTAGTGTTAACCGTCTGCTGGAGGTGGCAGGAAAAGCCAACACGAGGAGAACACAGAGCCTGTGGAGTTAATAACTCGTTGGTGTTAATATGTGTCAGTTTATTGCCCCTCACTAAATACCACACTAATCCAGCCGAGCAAACCTGTAGATAATAAACAAGATAGTCTGAGTTTAAAAGAACTCTGACCCCGATAAACATTTCATTGTGCTGATTAGACCTTTGAAAAGATGTGTTTATTCTGATCAACGGTACAATTTTTCACTAAAGATACAGAGACACTTTTACCACGTTTTCATCCACGAAGCATCGTGACAAGCAGCTCTTGAATCTTTGGTTTAGGTTTTTGCCCCGTCTCAAATCTCAGGCAGAACTTCCAACAAACAGGTTACTGCAATATTCTATTGGTAGGGCTTGTTGAAAGCTATAAACTCCCTGGCAGCCTGCAGACTGTACTCAGGGCCAAATAAAAGACAAAACACATTAACGTTTAACTGTGGGGACAATGTGCATTTATAATACACTAAAAAGATATACTAAGACTAATGTATGTTACAAACAGTGCTTGCTGTCCGTCACCAAGTGCTTGCTCGTGGTGGGTTTCTGGGTTACTGTCTAGACCTGCTCTGTACAGAAAGTGTCAAGAGCAATGACAGTATAAAGACTGGACAGACTTGGACACTGTAACATAATGGAGACTGAATCATTCTGTAGCCAGCCTCAAGAGGCCGCTCAATGAATTGCAGTTTTTGGCACTTCCACATTGGCTTCATTTCCCAGCCACAGAGGTTGGGGCTTGGTCATGAGATACCTTCTGTTAGAATTTGGCACTATATAAATAAAATGTGTTTTTTTTTTTGCATTTATTAGAGATGAAAAGTGACAGAAACATATTTTAACAACTATTGCACCCGGCTCCCTCTTTATGACTGCCCACCTTTGAGTGTGGCATTCAGGAACAGCTAAAAACATGTTTGTTACCACATTTAGTTTTGGTGACTAACTATATTTAAGTCATGAAGTCCTTGCTTGACTGCATTTTTGTGGTTCAGGTTCTGGTTAAATGATCTATTTTTATATCTCAGGTCTCCATCCACAAAATTAAATTTTTTGAGGAGTTGGTGCATCAATGATTAGTAATGTCACCATGGTGTAGGAGGTGTAGGAAGAAGCAACATTACTTTTGGTTTTTGGGAGGAAGCCCACCTAATCTTGTCAAACTCCTTAATCCACATGTATGTCCTTCAATATATCCAAAACTGTGTGCGATATTCTATTTGCAGTTAGAAATCCTTCTGAGATTTATATCCATGTTCGCCAAAATCTACCTGCCAAATTCATTTGAAGTGACCCCTCAGACAACAGAGTCTTGGTTCTTCTAGTCACAACACCCTGGACTTCAGTAAGAAGGTGTTTTGTAGACAGACAAGACCAACAGCTCTATTCAACCTGACGGCCGCCGCGCTGTCTGCTTTGTCTTCTACACTCTTTAAAGTTCATTCTTCACCCAAACACCCGGACCTGCTTTGCGATCACACAAACGCCACAGCACTGCGACAGGTGTCCCTTATCCACACGATCTGGGAGTACATGGGGCCTGGAGGAAAACATTTTCCTCTCCAGCGAATGAAAGAGAGGTGGAGAAGAAAAGAAACGGAAGATTTTTATCTGGGTCTTTGGAAAAGAGAGGCATGGAAAGCTACTGAAAAAAGAAAAGAAGACTGACGGAGGAAGAGAGACGTGTGTCAGCCTGTTTGTCAGTCGTGCTTCAAGACAAGAAAACAACACAGACTTAAAAAAAAAGAATGAGTAAAAAGGCTATCAAGACATAAGAGGAAAGAAGAAATCACCTGAAAGAGAAGAGGAAGATCAAACAAGGACGGATGAAGACAAACAATAAAGAGAAGTTAGTCCAATTTTCAATCACAGGCAAGAATCTGACATCTAAAGCAGGCAGACAATGGTCTAATCAGTGCTGAGAATCCTGTTTTATCTGACCAAAAGAAAAATAACTCACAATGAAGCACCAGTCAGCCGCACATAGACTGAATGATAGACTGATACAGGGCTGTAAACGCCATTTTATCTGTTCATTTATTTTTACATTATTGGTTAATCTAGAGATCAAGCAGTTTAAATACGTCATGTGACGTATTTAAACTGCTTGATTTGACCACCGTCCTTCATGTCATATTTGTTTATTAAGAGTCTCATAAAGTAGTGTCGTATCGGCTCCACTTCCAGGTTTGTCCGCAGCTTTTTCCAAGGGTAGCTCGACTTAGGTGAACTTCAGATGAGGCTAAAGTTAGACGTCCGATCACAGTATGAGTCACCTCCACATGTGGTCTGGCTGTTCCCATCGTATTCTGATTCTGCAATAATTTCTGCCGTTTTTGCTGTATCCCTAAAACACTTTTGAGGAGGAGGAGCAGTGTGCCGAACATGGCAGTAATCTACAAATTATCAGCATCTATTTTCACCATTTGCTAGGTTTATACAATGGAAATTGGTTTTTCTTTGGAATGAAAGGATTTTTTGTGGATACGATGGAAAAAACACAACAAAGTCTTATCTTTATGAAGGACTTTTGATCAAACACATATGTGTAACTCAGATTTAGGCTAATTACAGCAGTGAGCTCATGCTGTTGTTGGGGTGGATGCTCTTTCAAAAAAACCACAGTCCACTGGTTGGAAGCCAGCAGGCACAGGGGATGGTCAACAGTCAAGAAACGCTATGTCACTTCGAGGAAAGGGTTGACCACCAGGCTGGCTTTCTGGCCAATTGTGGCCTCGACTTTGGTCTGCTGCTGTTGGAACCAGAGGAACAAAGACACATACATACATAGCTTGAAAACATTTGCAGACTAAATAACAACCTTTAACCTTAACCTCAAATTCTATATCATGAGCACCAGAAGAGAACACACCCACACTGAGGCAAATGCACTTGTACCACAGCTGTGGCAGTCTATAATGTGCACTGTGCAATAAAACAAGCAGCAAAGCCTCAACAGATAATGCATGTGGGACTAGAGAGGAAGAGAAAGGATGAAATAACACCACATATATAAATCTGATGGTGACCTGACCCTGACCACAAGCTTAAGGAGCAGCAGCAGCAGCAGTAGCAGCAAAACCACCTCAAAACAGAGAGCCGAAGACTGAACCAACAAGGACAGACTGCAGTACTGTACAAAGAATGAATTAATACAGTACATATGTTTTGTTACTGCAGATCAATAAAACGCTTATGCTATATGTTTGTGTGTATATTTATTGTATTAAGTGATTCAGTCAGTGAGTCCACTTTATTAGATACACATGAACAGTCTACTGTTCAGCCATAAAGTCATTTTTTATGATGTTTTTGACACGGCTGTGCAGGTGTTAATTAAACAATTTATTATTGAGGTCATAAACATAGACGGGTTGTTGAACTGGGTTCCAAATTGAGCTTTTTAGAATTTTTGTTTCTTTAAAATTTTTCTAACGCAAGATTTTAAAATGTAAAAAAGGAAGCTTTTCCTTGCCACTGTCACCAAGTGCTTGCTCATGGTGGGAATTGCTCAGCCTCTGTAAACAATATGATAAAGAGTATGGTCTATATTTGCTCTATATGCAAAATGTCATGAGATATTGGTATCAGTAGCTTCTCCCTTTGAGTTTTTGTCTGTTGAGAAAGAAGAAGAAAATGTTGTCTCCAGTAACATGATGGGGTTTTTTATTTTCTAAAAAATGTATAGACCAAGGACAGAAAATCTGAGAAAATAATTGATCTTTATCTTTTGTCTAATTTAGCTGCATCTCAAACGATTTAAAGAGTCAAACAATAAAAACAAGAGGCCACAATAATTATTTGAATAATAAATAAAAATATATATTTCTATATTCTATATATTTCTCATCAACCTTGTGTTTACAAGCTGCTGTGTTAAGTGAATTTCCCCAGTGTGGGAGTCTGTCTTATCTTATCTTAAAGTTACACATGTAATACATATTCTAGCACAACCTCAACACAACATTTTCGACTACGACTTCACCACCACTATATTTTTTTTTCTATTTTCAAGTGCTGCAGAAATATTACAACTTTACTGAATGCTACTTTCTTAATTTAGGAAGAAACTATGAATACTTTCTTCCTCCATTATCAGCACACAGTAACAACTGCTGTCTCTGCTGGTCTCTGATCTTTTATGGGTCTTTCTGGGACAGAGAGAAAGAGGGACAGAGGGAAAGATGAATGGGAATTCAAACGTAGCTCAAAGGTCTACCGATTGTACTGCGGCTCTCTGTGGTGAGAGAGGGTCACTTTGACCTGCTCGGGGAGGGGGTGGTGTGTGGCGGGAGGGGCGGGAGGTAGAGAGACACAGATATACAGAAAGTGAGAGAGTGGTGACATCAGGGCAAAAAGGGGCTCCTGCTTTCATCTGCCCGCCTCTGGTTCTAAACCACCACACCTCTGAGAGGACACCGGTGTGTGTGTGTGTGTGTGTGTGTGTGTGTGTGTGTGTGTGTGTGTGTGACATTTAACATTGTGCCAGATTTAAGAAATATTGTATGTGGAAATCCTCTCAAAAAACGCTTCTAACTGTACGTCATTTTTTAAAGTTATT